>NW_026126580.1:0-151173 GCF_943737965.1 Phodopus roborovskii | reverse complement strand
AAACTCTCAACAGGTGTGTCCACTCCCCTCCTGCCAGAGCACAAAGCAAGGGGTTAGAGGTCATCTCCTCGGTAGACTCTTAGGTCACCAGGTCCCTTGCTTTAAATCAAGCTCACACAAAGGCCAAAGGACAAAACAAATCACAGCAGGACTACAGTGCTTGGAAAGTAGACCCAGCCTGTTGCTTAGAAGAATTTCAGTGCTTTTACAGTCAGAAAAATGACATCCCAGGAGACTTGAATGTCTGAAATGCACATAACAGACAAGTACAGGACACAGGGATTCTGTGTCAGCACTGAATGAGCCTCTGCCCTCATATGACACCTCTCCTTATCATGGCCGATACCTTTCCTTCAATACACAGACAATGCCCCCAGTAGGGACCTTTTCTGGACCTGCAGCTTCAACTACTAAACTACCATTGTGAAGTTTTACTAAGACTAAAGGATCTTCATCTAACCCAAACTTCTCATCTTTTTTCTCCCAGGTCCCACCAACCTGTGCAGTTGCTCACACTGTCCAAGCAGAATGCTTCTTTTTCCCAGTCACTAGCTTCAAGGCCTTGATCTTAGCCTTGGCTTCCATCCATTTCTCCATCTTCCTTGCCAGTTCCTCACTTGCAGGACACCACCAGTTGCTATGTTTTTTAACTTTCATTGCCTTGTAGGTTTCACTTCACCTTCTTTCTACTGAAGATGAAGGCAACATGATCTTTCCTAAAAACTAAACTGAAGCTCTTAACTCTGTGGCTTATAACAGCTCAAAGGCTTCCCAGGGTCCTCCAGCCAATATCCAGCCTTCTCAAATAACTTATCAGACCCTTCATAATCTCATTGATTTGTCTTCCCTCTCTTGACTCCTTCCCAAGTTCCCCAAGCAGACTCTTCCAAAGAAGGAGGAGGCTGGCCAGGCAGTGGTGGTACACACCTTTAATCCCAACACCGGGAGGCAGAAGCAGGTGGATCTCTGTGAGTTGGACACTATCCTGGTCTACAGGGTGAGTTCCAGACGGGCTCCAAGCTACAGAGAAACCCTGTCTGAGGGGAAAAAAAAGGAAGGTGATGATGGGAGATGTCATTCTATAAATATGTTTCTTGTATTGGTTAATGAATAAAAAGCACTGTTGGCCAATAGGAAAGCAAGATAGGTGGGCCTAGTAGCCTATGAGGAGAGAGAAGAGGAAGTAGTAGGGAGGAGATTCAGATGGAGGACGGAGAGAGAGAGAAGAATGGGAGCCTCTCTCTGGTAAGATGAGACCACGTGGAAATACTTAGATTATTAGAAACAGCTTAATATTTAAGACAAAGCTAGCTGATAAGAAACTAGTAACAGGCCAACAGGAATTATATCTATTGCGCATCTCTGTGTGTTATTTGGGGCTGGCATGGCTGTGGGACCAGGCCGACAGGAAAAACCTACTCATAAGATAATGTCACCCAGCGCGTGGGAGTGCGAACCCACAACATTAGGGGATTAAGAGTCTCATGCTTTTACTGGCTGAGCTAGCTGGGCTCAGTCGGAAGGGAAGGAAGGAAGGAAGGAAGGAAGGAAGGAAAGAAGAGGAAGGAAGGAAGGAAGGAAGAAGGGACTGCATGTTCTGATGTAGGTTGAGTGTTCAGGGTCTCAATTCTTCTGTCTCTATGCCTTTATACAAACAGTTGCCTCCCTGGACCATTTTCCCTGCCTTCTTCTGTCAGATAGCATATACCAATGCCTCAGAGTTCCAATAGCTCTCCTTCCCCTGTGTCTTCCCAGCACCAGCAGTCCACAGGAGCCCCTGAGGCTTTCAGCTCCCACCCTGCCCTTCCTACTCTTTACCCCAAGACATTGCTTCAGTGAACAAGGTCTCCTACACTGGACTCAGAGCCTTGGGAAATCTACTAAATACTCAGTAAACAGCAGAAGGAAGGGAGGGAGGAAGGAAGAGAAAGGGAGGAAGGAGGAGGAGGAAGAGGAGGGTAGCTGGGAGGATCTTACCTCTGCTCATCCTAGACCCAAAACCACTATTATTGCCACCAGAAGTTGGTCTCCTAATTATGCTACATTCCTGTTTCTGTGACAAAATACTGAACAGAGTAACTTAAGGGAGGGAGGCTTGTTCTGACTCATGATTTGAGTGTGTACAGTCCATGATGGAGGAGAAGGCACAGCACAGCCCATGGCAATGGGAGCATCCTCACATCTCAGCAAGCCAGGGTTCAGAGAGAGCTTGGGACTGAAACAGGCTAGACCAACCTAGGCTGGCCTTCTATGAACAACTTTTCACAAAGTGGCTTGCTTTCTACAGGTTCCACAACCTTCCCAAAACAGTACCACCAGCTGGGAGCACATGTCCAAGCTTGTGGAGGACAAGGCACTAGAAAACTGTGGTACCCAATCCCCTCTCATGCTCTGACTATATAGACCAGAGGATGAACACAACAAGGAGGCTCTCAGGCAAACCTGCGTTAACAGCTGACGATAGCTGGCGAGGCCAGAAGTGCATACTTTATCGATGGACCTGGGTCCTATATGACACCCCAGAGAGGAACAGACACCTGTTAAGCACATTCTTGTCTACAAACTGGGTCTCTAGTTGTCCCACATGTGGAACACGTCTAACTCCCCAAATTCAGGGTTACTCCCAGAGTTCATCTCTGCTCTCTAATCTTACATTACAGGTTTGCCAGATCTCTCCAGCCAAACAGACCATAACAGAATGTAGCTCAGTGGACAGAGTGCTTGCATGCACAAAGCTCCAAGGTTCAATCCCAACCAACACATAAAGGGGCATGGTGGTACACACCCATAATCCCATCCTTAGGAGGCACAAAGATCAAGAGTTCAAGGTCATCTTTGCTATGTAACAAGTTAAAAGCCAGCCAGAGCCTACATGAAATCGGCTTAAAACTAACCAACCAACAAACAAAAGAACCATATTTACTGGGACTGGAGCATCTTCCAACAGGCCCAAGACATCAAGGTTAGCGTCTATCATACCACCAACAAATAGCAAGTGGGTGGATGGAGGAAGAAGGAAGGAGACAGAAGGGAGCAGGGAGACAGGGTCTGGAAGGATAAAACATGCTCCCAACCAGGAAAACACACAGGCAGAGGCAGAAGCATGGCTCAGAGCCTAAGCCTGCTGCCCTGCTGTGTGTTTGTTCCCTGGCCCAGGTCCCTGGCCCTCAACTTAACCACTGCTCCCCAGCCCATGTGACACACCCTGGCTGTGCCAGCAGCTGTGACCAGACTTGCACCCACACTGCAGGGGCGGGATCTGAGCTGGGCCATGCGGCCCGTTGTACCCTGCGGAGGCCTCCCCTCCGCCTCGACGGCTGGACAAAGCCACAGGAGATGGGGAGGGCAAACCCTTCTCCCCACCACAGCAGCCCCTCCCAGCCGTTGTACTTCCCAGCCCCCAGCCCCAGCTCCCAGGCCTCACAGGGACAGAGGTGGTGCAATGTGTATGCCATCAGGTAGCATGGGTTCAAGTCGATCCTGCTGCCAGGCTGAGTGGCCTCAAAAGAAGGTATTTGGTCCTCTGCACAGTCACAGTGCTGTGGGAGATGCCAGCACCACCCATGAAGTCATCTGGTTTTGAAAAGGACTCCCAGCAATACCTGCCTGCAGCGTAGTCGGGCTCAACAAATACTTTCGACACCCACCGTTGTCGCTAATTGCCATGTTGCTTCCTCCCCTGAAAGGAAGGTGTATAAAGAGCACAGTGGGTCTGCAGAGTGCACTCCAAAAACCTAGATCAAAGCATGGGCAGCTGAGGCTGGACAGTGGCGGCTTCACACCTTTAATCCCAGCACTCCACTCGGGAGGTAGAGGCAGGGAGGAGCTCTGTGGGTTCAAGGCCAGCCAGCACCGTCTCCAGAACAGGATTCCAGGCCAGACTCCAAAGCTACACAGACAAGCTTCTCAAAAAAAAAAAAAAAAAAAAAAAACAGGCAGTTGGAAGAACTTATGCATTTGAATAAAGGGTTTCACAGCTGGGAAAGAAAAACTCGAGAAACCAAAAATCCAGGTCACAGCACAAATGAGAGGCTGAATTCCGCCTCTTCTAGCTCTGTACCTCTGGGCAGGCCAGGCAAGGAGCCAGCTGCGCTTGATTCCAGGCCAAGGCAAACCACTGCTCGTCACACACAGTACTGACTAGTTCCATAGGGACTGGTTCATAGGTCTCCCAAGCCTTGATAAGTACTGAGACACTCAGAATATTTCATTGTAATTAATTTAAAATTAACCTAAAACATTGATGCTTGATGCCACTATGGAAAACTGTTACATCTTTCTGCAGGATGATTTGGATGGTTTTTTTTTTTTTTTTTTTTTTTTTTGGTTGGTTTTTTGTTTTGTTTTGTTTTTTGTTTTTTAACTATTTCAGCTTTAAGAGTATTAATATTAAACAAGATCCCAATATTTCCAGGAAAAAATGAGTATGCAAAATGAGACTTGCTGTCAACTATACACATCAGGAGGTGCAGAGGGGGGAGGGGGGTTCAGCATGCAATGAAGAGTGTAATTTTTATCTTGCTGAAAACTGTGCCCAGTGAAATGGCTCTGTGAGGCACTTGCTGTGTAAGCGCAAGGACCTGGGTTCAAATCCCAAGCATCCACATAGAAAGATGGGCCCGCTGGATATTCCCTTAGTCCCAGAATTTGGGCAGCAGCCAGGCAGAATCCCGGAGCTCACCCGACCACAGGAGAACTTCAGGTTCAGTGAGAGATCCTGTCTCAAAGAAAAAAGGGAGTGATAAAGATACTGGATATTCTCCTCTGGCCTCCATATGGTACACATACTCACACACACACACACACACACACCTCTGCATATTAATATGTTGAAACACTTATATTGAGATATTCTGGGTTAAATAAAGTGTTATTAAAGCTCACTCATTGGGGGGCATGGGGTGGATCTATAGCTAATGTACTCATCTTTGTGAATTCAGGAGTGCATGTTGGGGTGACTGCCGGGGTAGAGCCCAGAGTTGGAGTCTTGTTTTCCTAAGTCACTCTTTGCTTTATTTTCTGAGGGAGGTCTCTCACTAAACCTGGAGCTTATGGGTGGGGATAGCCTGGCTGGCCAGTCAACTTCAGGGATTCCCTTGTCTCCTGCCTCCCCAGAGATGAGATCACACATTTGTGCCTGGCTGGTCCTTTGGGAGCCAGGGATCTGAACTCAGGTCCTTATGCTTGCATGGCAAGCACTTTATGGACTCACCCATCACACCAGCCCATTTCTGACATTTCCACTGGAAACTGTAGTTCAAGTCCCCACTGCATTCTTCTTTAGACAGGTCTGGATCAGAGGCAAAGGGGTGGGAGGATGGTGACAGCTGGGTTTTGTCCCCAACTGCTGCAGGACATAGGGGCAGGCAAGGATTCTGTCTCCTTGGGAGGGTGAGCCCTGTCTGCCCTCTGACACTCCTGAAGGCAGGCAGGGAGGCAGCCCGAAGTTAGTGCTAATTCTCTCCCAAGAGGCCTCAGAGAAGGTTAAGTGCCTGTGGAGCCCCCCCCCCTGCCCAATTAAGCCTAAGAGGAGGAGGACAGAGGAGGAGGTTACAGAAACAAGCTGGGATTCTGGGGAGACAGGAAGGAAGCAGGCTGGGCCTTTATCTGAGTCTCCTTGAGAAGCAGTTTCCCTTGCTGGTCCAAGGGGTCATTGTCCCCTCCCCAAATCCACTCTGAGACTGTGGTTGCTCTTGTCCCCATCTGTCAGCTCTATGCCCTGGTCCCCTTCCTGGCCAGCTCTATGCTCTGGTCCCCATCTTACCCAATGCTATGCTCTGGTCCCCATCCTGGCCAGCTCTATGCCCTGGTCCCCATCCTGCCCAGGGCTATGCTCTGGCTCCTCACTTACCAGCTCTGGGGAAACAGAGAGCAAAGACAATGAAGCTTGCACTGACCTGGATTCACCGGCCCACATTGGAGGCTCATAACCACCCAGGAAGGAAGAGTAGCCTAACCATCCCACCAAACAGATATGGGAAGACAGAAACAAAGAAAATACAAATGGGCACAAAGGCTCTCACAAGCACTACTAAAACAGTCCTGGCAGAGGAGTGGATATTTTGATACCAAACTTATACCTTCCTTCTGGCTATCAGACTACTGTAACAAGGTCTCCAAGAAATTGCCAACTTCCTCCAGAACCTCATGCTGGAAGAAGTCTGGGCCTGGTGCCAGCCAGAGGATACCTGTTTTCCAGGAAGAGATTTCTGACAGTGTTGTTAAACAACCTTACAGAGGACACCAGACCCAGGCAGGATGGATCAATGTGTGTTGAGCAAGGGGGATGTGACATGACATGGATGACCACCACCTGGACCAGGACCACTTAGCTATGCATACCTTGCATCCTCTATTTAAACCTCATCAGGACCCTGATGGAATTGGGAAAACAACACTGGACCTCTTTATTTGTTCCTCTTTTCAATATGACCACAGTGAACAACTTTGAGGAAGGTGGCCAAGCCTAGCCAATAAGAGCTCAGGGCTCAGGCTCAGGCCCTAACCATTCCAGCCAACATTTCCAGCCCAAGGGATGCACTCCCTGGGAACCATGATGCTCTTGCTTCATGCCATGATGCCCATGAGGCTGCTGCTTGTTCCATACACCTATGGACAAGAGTGAGGATGAAACTGAGGAAAGCTGCCTGTATGGCAGCTCTGCAAACATTACAGCAGCTCTGCTCATCATAAATTTTCTGTTTTATTCATTCAGTTTCTCATTGAGTACCTTCTGTATGCAGCTAAAGATCCAACAAGAATGAGCAAGACCCAGGAGGCCCCCTGCTCTCTCAAAGCAATGTCCATTCTGAAATCAGAGGAAAACATGTATGCTCACATGTGTGCATAATAATCTCTCAGAAATGAAACTGGAGTTAATGAAGACACCTAGAGTGGCTGGTGCCTGTAACCCAGCAGGGTAAGAGGACTGCTGTAAGTCTCGGATGGTCCGGGCTACACAGTAAATTCTAGGTTAGCCTAGGCTACAAGAGTGAGACCCCTGAAAAAAAAAGAACTAAAGCTGAGAAAAGTTGGGAATGCCCAGCAAAGAGAGAGTTAGGGGTAATACCAGTGGAGGTGTGAAGCAGACCTTGGAGTGGCAAGTGACAAAAGCGCTTGCAAGAGCTTCCATGAGGGGAAGTAAGTATGCTCAGTGTTGTCAAGGGAACCCCACACAGAAGGATCTACATAGTAGCACTAACAGTCCCAGCACCGTTATACATAAAAGAAACCCAAAGTAGAATCAAAGCAAAACACACCCACCCATGAATGGATAAGCAAACGGGTACAGCCATACAAAATACTATCTGGCCATGGAAAGGAATGGAGCACTGATTTGCTGACATAACATGGATAAATTTTGAAATATCAAAAAGCAGTCACACAGAAGATCACAGCTTCAGATGTATCAATGACAAGACAGCAAGTCTATAGAAAAAAGGAAGTATCTCATCGTTTGCCTAGTGCAGGGGATGGGAGTGACTGCAAATGAGGGCCAGGGTCTCTCTTGAAGGACGATGAAGATCTCAGATGGGATGGTAATGATCATTGCACAACTCCACCCAGATGCAAAAACTTCTCAGCAGGCTTCAAATAGGACTTGAGATAAATGAATTAGATCTCAATAAGTCTGGAAAAAACAGGGAAAAGGAACGGCAGGGCTGTAGCAGAACGAGCAAGGAGGAAAAGCAAATGGGAGATAGACTTTTGGTTGGAGAACTTTGGGTTTCTGTCTGCAGGAGCCACCCACGAGCCCTCTAAGGCTGGAATTTGGAGTTCCTACTTATGAGTTTTAAAGCTTGCTCGTGTGTAAGGACAGCATAGCGGGTCAGGAAGTATGGGTTCTGGTGTGTGGATCTGAATCCCTGTAACTGGTGCTTCCAGCCATGAGGTGATGACAAAGTGTCCTTCCCCAGGTCTCAGCTAATCAGCAAGCATCACCAAGCAGGAAGGCTTTGCCTGAAAACAGTCAGGATTGAGCCAAGCAGGAAGGCCATGCAAGTTAGGGATCTGTAAATAAGAAAGGGCTGGCTAGATGGGGCTCAATGAACAGGTCAGGTTCTCAGCCTGGCAGAGGCTCTCCCACCATCCATTCTGGCTCAGCCCAATAAGCCTTTACTCCTGTGACCTCCTAAGTGGGGCATAAATCAGAAGCCAGGGAATTAGCTGGTGGGGACATGTGCTCCCCCACCCCAATCAGAAGCAGATGCTGACCTGTGCGTCTCAAGGCCTGTGTACCTGGGCTGCTCACGTCATAGATGTGGAGGCCAGAATGTCCACAAAATGTTTAAATCAAAGATCGTCTAAAGTCTGCCAGATGTTTGGATGCTTTCAAGACAGAGGTAGAGGAGCCAGGGAAGGTGTTCAGTGATAGTAGGGGACTGGGAATCTCTTAGATCACACTGGATTATTCCAAAGGGTCACTAGAGCAGACTGCACAGACCAAGAGGGTGTGATGAATATGACACCTTCCCAGATTCTGCAATTACCACATGTACCAAACTCGGAGTTCAGGGACTCTGCCTTTCTTGAGCCTGGGCCCTAAAGTGAAGGCAAAATCAACTCCCCCAATCCCTTAGTATTTGAACTATGAAATGGCTGAGACATTGCTTAACCGCCAATATCCTCAGAGTTGAAGTCACCTGCTTAGGGTTCCCACACAACAACAGATCCACAAAGTGACTAGCCAGGGCAACCCCTTGGTAAATCCACAAGCCTTTAGTGCTCCAGAGTTCTAGGGACCAGGAAGTAAGTACATGACTTACTTAAAGAACCTTCCTTCCCACTGGAGAATGGCTCAGTGGTTAAGAGCACCAAACTATTCTTTCAGAGGACCCAGGTTCAATTCCCAGCATCCACATGGCAGTTCACAACTGTCTATAATTCCAGTTCTGGGGTTCCAACACACAGACATTCATGCAGATAGATATACATGCAGACAAAACACCAATACATATAAAACAAATAAATCATTAAAATTTGCTGGGCGTGGTGGTGCACACCTTTAACCCCAGCACTCAGGAGAACGAGGCAGGCAGATCTCTGCAAGTTCAGAGCCAACTTGGTCTACAAAGCTACACAGAGAGGCAACTTTGTCTTGAAAGAAAAAAAAAAAAAAAAAAAAAACAACCTTCCTCCCTGCTTCCCTAAGACTATGAGAAGACCCAGAATGTTCCATAACAACTGTCCACCTATGGATCCTGGATGATTTCATTTTAGGCACAGTAGATTCAGGATTCATATGAGTTACAAGATAGTTAAGTCAGAGCCTGGGGCCTGGCAGCCCCAAAAAGCTAGGCTGAGCCATTGTTCTCAATATGCCAGTTAAGGGCTCGTGAAGATGGCTCAGCAGGTAGAGGCGCTTACCACCAAGCCTCATGATCTGAGTTCAATGCCTGGAAACCACATAGTAGAAGGAGAGAACTCTGAAAAGTCATCTTCTGACCTCCACATCCATGCTGCAACATGGGTGCCCATACATACATACACTGCATGAATAAACACATCCTGCAGCACGGGTGCCCATGCACACATATACACTATATAGATAATAAATAAATAATTTGAAAAATCTCTTTTCAGGGATGGAGCAAAAAGTCCTCCTCTGCTGAGAACAATGGCAATAATGGAATCAAATCCATGTACACGTTGTAGTTGACATGCTTGAGATACTGCCACAAGTGTATCTTATAAACTCTGAGTGGGTACACTCATCCGGGAGTATCTATGCTTGGTCTCCACCAGCTGGGAGTCTCTCTTTATGGGAGGGGCTCCTGTGCCTCTTCAGTGTCCATGCGTAGCTCAAGCCATGCACTCAGGGGGGCTCTTAGACACACACACACACACACACACAATTCTCTATTATTCCTTTTCTACGATTCTAAGGCAGAGTCTCTTTGCATAACCTGGCTGCCCTGGAACTCACGGGGTAGGAGCCAGTCTGGCCTCTAACTCACAGAGATCCACCTGCCTTTGCCCATCAACTTCTTTGCCTGTCTTGTAAGTTATAAAATCTAGGGCTTTGGCAGGCCAGGTGGCAGGGGAGCTGGTCTGACCTCTGAAGCTTAGATCTGCCTCGGATGGCAGTGTGTGTTGGGGCATACTGTCCGATCTCCCTAATGGGGCCTGTTCAACGACCCTGCATCTAAGACAACCATGAGGGGAACTTGAGTCTCATCCTGTTTTTGAATTCCTTTTCCAACCCAAACCCCCATGTAAGAGCCCACAGAGGTCAATTCATACCGTGCCTAGGCCTGCCCAGGCCACCCCAGGAACTCACACAGCTGTGGCAATGTTCTCAGGCCCATCTCCAGGAAGCCCTTAGCCATGGGCCTGACAACATGAATCTGAGCTTCCAGACCCTTTGGAAATCTTCACTGTTTATTTTGTGTTTATCCCCATCTGTTTCCTGTAGCAATAAGCTCCTGGAAATGAAAAGGCCTGTGGATTTTCAGGGCTGAGAACAGAACAAGGCAGTGGCAGCTGGGAGACCCCATCCTACAGCAGCTTGGTGGGGCTGACAGAGCAGAGGGGAAGCAAGGGAAAGAGAGGAGGCTTGTGACATTGGTACATTGGTGTGAAGCTCATCCAAGAGAAGGCCATGGGGGGATTTGTTTGCTGGGTCTCCAGCTTCACAGGAACCAAAACCCATCCCCCCATGCATGCTATGGTGGCTGAGACAGAAGATCTCCTGAGAACACTTGATCCAGAAGTGTCACCTCACAGAGCACCACAGCAGGTTCTGACCAGGCAGGAGGCCCTGTCTTCTCCGTCACTGCCACCCCAGGCAGAGTGTCAGGGAACTAACCCATCTCCGCATTGTTTATATCCTCCATATCCTCAGATGCTACCAAGGGCATCCACATGGGGACACTGCTGAAGGTTCACCTTTGATGAGTGTGCTAACCTTTAAAAAAGAGGTTCACAAAGAGCCAGTCACATGGACCAGAAGTCATACAAGTCCTAGATTTTACTGGTGTGGAAGGGCCTCAGGAGTTGTGTGGAGACTTCAGGTGTGGAGGAGTTCCTGGGATGGTGGCCCCTGGCACCCCGTGAGGAGAGCCTGGATGCTGAGCACTCATCAGAACAACCTTCTGTCATTGTCACCTCCCTCAATCCTTCTCCATCCACACTTCTTCCCACACCTGCACCCACACCCCAAAGCCCAACTTCCCTGGCCTTTAATTTAAGCTGTCTATCCTGCTACTAATATAACCACACCACTCCCAGCCCCAGGCCATGCTTCTGAACCTCCAAAACCAGGAACTGATAAGATCCACCGCTCTCAGAGTGCTCTGCTGAGTCATTCTCTCCCCAGACGATAAGCACACAAGGTGGCAGAAGGCAGGAGGAGCCCAATGTTAAACACACACACACACACACACACACACACACACACACACACACACACACCAGGAACACAAATGCATCCGATCACACTTCAAAGTCATGTTCCACCCACCCCACACCAACACCCAAAGTTACATCAGCACTTGTGAGGATGTGAGGGTATCACAGAAAATTGAAAATACACCTGTGGGAATGTGTCATCACATGAAAGCCATCTCTCCAGCAACTGAACACTAGTGGAGAAATTGCCTCAGGCAAGACAGTCTCTGCCTTGTGTGCCCCCAATCACTAGGAAGGGCAGCCATCACCCACTTTATCTCAACTTCCAAGACTACACTTTCGTGTCAACTGCTTTCAATCTGTATAGAAAGAGATGCATTTAATTACTGTTCTTAATGCAGTAACAAAATGCATACAAAAACAACTAAAAGAAGGAAGGGTTCAGCCCAGCGATGGTGGTGCACACTTTTAATCCCAGTACTGGGGAGGCAGAGGAGGGTAGATCTATGTAAAGTACGAGGCCAGGCAGCCGGGTCTACAGAGCAAGCGCCAGGACAACCAAAGCTACACGGAGAAACTCTGTCTCAAAAGAGGAAAAGAGAAGAAGAAAGGGTTTGTTTTGACTCACGATTGGGAAGGCATGGCTATGGGGGTTTGAAGTAGCTCCCATACCCCAGTCAGCAGCAGAGAGAAATGTTATTACTCATTTTGTCCTTTTTATTCAGTCTGGGGACCCCAGCCCATGGATGGTGATGCCCAGATCATGAGTGAATCTTCCCTGCTAAGTTAAACCTCATGAACATGCCTAGCGGTGTGTCTCCCTGGTGACACCACATCCTGTCAAGCTGACAATCAGGCTTAAGCACCACACGCCAATGCCTTGTGTCCTGCCACAGTTTGGTTATAAAATGTCCCTAAAGGCCCATGTAGTACAGACTTGATCACCAGTTTGGCACCCACTGAGAAGTGCAGGAGAAAGCCTAAAGGGGCTATTGAATCTCAGACCCTCCCCTCTGTGCTCTTGTGCTCTTGTGCTCTTGTGCTCTTGTGCTCTCTCTCTCTCTCTCTCTCTCTCGCTCTCTCTCTCTCTCTCTCTCTCTCTCTCTCACCTCTCTCTCCCCCCCCCCTCTCAGTTCCTGGCTACCACAGGATGGGCAGCTTCCTTGGGTTAAGGGGGGGTGAGATCATAGCATTACCTGGGGTGGTAACAGCTTATTCTTGGTGCTGGTGCTGGTGCTGATGCTAGGTAGTTACTGGTGGTATGTGTACGGATGTGTATCTGTGCCATTGTGTATATGTGGAGGCCAGAGGGTAACCTCAGGTGCTGGTTCTTATGGCCCATCCTGTTAGACAGGGACTATTTGTCGTCTGCAAATATGTGCTTGAGCTGAGCTGGCCTACAAGCTCCAGGGGTTCTCCTGTCTCTGCCACCTACCACATCTCACCACAGGGACACTGGGATTAACGGTGTGTGCCACCAGATAACAACTACATGACTCCCGAGGATTTAAACCCAAGGGTACTTACTTGTGCAACAAGAACCTTATCCACTAAGCCATCTCCCCAGCCCAGGACCAAATGAATCACCTCCCACCCTGAGGCTGTCTTCTCCCTCTGAGGGTGAACCTCTTGCAGCATTTGAAAGTGGCATGGCCTTGTTCTATACAGGAGACAGAGTGGCTGACACCTTTGATGGAGTCAGGGCACACAGCAATGGTAGTAGCCTTGCAAGTCATCAAGGCTCCTCATCAGAACTTAACGACTGGGCTTTGAGTCTGAGCTACTTTGAATGGCAGCAGTAAGGAAGCAGCTCCACCAATGCAGCATGAGTATTCCAGAAATAATCTTCCCAGAGGCAGGAAGGCTTTCAACAGGTTTGCCCTTCAGGTGTGATCTCAGCCTCACTGGAGAGCTCACTAGCAGCCGGTAATCCCAGCAGTAGGAGGCTGGGGGGCTAGCCTGCAGCCACTGCCCCTGCTAGGGGAGACACTTTCAGCCTGGAGTTTTCAGACTGCTGGTTATGTCCTTCAGTGACACCAGCCCACGTGCATGCTTTCAGGACCCGTTGGCCTCATTTTAGCTAGTCCTTCCGTAAGTCTTCCTCTCCCGCTAACTCTCCTGAAGCCATGAGTCTTGGGCTTGGTAACTGAGCACATGAGTATCCCTAGCTGGCTGCAGCCAGTAGCTCTGAGTGAGCTGGGGGAGCTATGCTTGCACTCGCTGCTGTGCTACCACATCCTCTTGCGCTGGGCCTGCAATCAGGGCTCAGCCTTTGTGACTACTTTCCTTCTGTGAGCACTGCGCTGTTCCGCTCAGCTGCGGACCTTAGCTCCTATGAGAAGGAGCTGACCCCGACCTCACAGGACATGGCCAATACCAGTGTACCTTCCTTCCCGCCTGCCAAGACATGCCCAGCACCACATGAGTGGCCGCAGAGAGGGCTCTCTGACCCCCACTTTCATCCACAAGTTGGGAGCCACACAGGACTTCCTGTCATATCTGCAGCCCAGTGACCCTCAGTGAGGAAACATCAAAGGAGAGGGCTCTGTCCCATCTTTGAGCATGTAGAGTTGGGACCTGGGGTCCAATTCCTTCCATCAGAACTCCAATAAGCTCTGTGGCCTTGCCCAGGGAAGGCCCTATCATCTGGGATACCTACAAAAGTAAAAAAAGAGGCTTTATTCTGGGACCAAGAACAAGTGAGCACAGCTCCATAATGCAGATCTGGGTTTCCCCAAATGCCACATTCCAGTGATGCAGCAGTTAATGAAATTTTGTAAAGCAGAGCAAAGAAAGCCAGAAACTAGTCAGGATGGCTGAGCGGCCTAAGGTCACGGCGTTCAGAAAGCCAGAAACCAAGACACCTGCCCAACACATTGGTAGGAATGTCAGGTGCCCAGTTCATAGCAGAGCAGGGAAACGCTGCTGTAGACTCTGGTGTCAGCTGAGTGCTTTGGCTCAGAACTTGTGACATTCCCACCTCTCCAGATCACGAGGTTCTGGTCTGTCAATCATGCCTTTACAGTCACAGCTTCTATCCAAGGACTCTTTCTTAGGGGATGGATGCAGGGGAGGGAAAAAATGGAGCCTTGTAAGTGATGTTTCCCAAAGATGCTGAGAGAACACCTCCCACAGATGGCGTGTGGCCTCTCTGCCCACTATCAAAGGCAGACTGGTACCTGAGCCTGAAATACCTTTGTCACCACCTGGATGAGGTGCAAGGTCCAACACCCTCTACTTCCCTCTTGGGGTGCTTCCTCTCACCTCTGAGGAAGCACAAGCCATTGCAGTCAAGCATGTGGCTGTTCTCCCAGCAAGCATAACGGAGTACACCATTCTCCCAGCACTAGGGAGGCTGAAGAAGGAGTAAGCCCCACACTGGCCCAGGCCTACATTAGCAGACTCTGTCTAGAAGCAAGATGAGGGGGAAACAGGGAAGGTGTTTGAGGGCCTTTGAGATGGTTCAGCAGGTAAAAATCACTTACTGCGCATGCCTGATGACCTGAGTTCAAACCTCAGAACCCAAAATGGAAGCAACTCCCCAAAGCTGCCTTTTGCACTCATACAAACACACACCACACACACAGAGAAATACTAATAAAGTTAAACCTTTTTTAAAAGATGGTTGAGAAGTCATATGCCGGTGCTGTGGCTGCCAGCCCCCACCAGGCTTCAGCCATCACGGGACAACTGCAGATGTCAGGCTGCTTCCAGAGGGAAGCAGCTGCCTCGACTCAGGGCCCAGAGTGAAGCAGAGCCTTCCCTGACCAAGCCAGCCCAAGACTCTGGAGTTCAAGGCCAACTTGGGCCAAACAGCAAGACCCTATACCCCAAAATAGATGAGAAGGAAAAGGAAAGGGGGTAAAGGGTAGGGAAGAGAGGGGAAGGGCGGGAAAGGAAGGAAGGGACTTCCCCCCCCAAAGCGTCTACAGTTCCTCCAACAACAGATAACAGCCATTCAGGTTTCACACTGGGCTCACAGCCTTTGAAGCAGGGCATGCCAGGGTCCCCAGACCCAGCAGGAATTCATATCACAAATGGACCCTAGCTGGAGGAAGCCAGAAACCTTGTGTACCTGGATGGCAGTGGGCACCCACCCAGGCCTGCACTTGGTGACCTGTGAGCCGACATCTTTCTCTTCCTTGGAGGAGAGGGAAGCCCAGCGAATACAAACACTTGGGCTCAGTAGTCCCAGCAGAACTGTCACCAGAGTGTAGTGTTTGACTTGGCTCCTGCCATGTTGTTTTTAGAAAAGCGACCGATGCCTTGCAATGTTTAAATTTGGAAGACTTGGAATAAAACCTGTAGGTATATAAATACTTACAGCACCCCTCACTCCCAATTACTGAAAGAAACATGCTAAGAATTCTCTCTGAAAACCCGTCAAGCTGGCCCTAGGGGGCTCACAATAGCTTGTGGCAAAGATGACCTTAGGTGGAGTGGGAGACCCTGGCCAGCACATTCCAACCCCCCACCACTCCCTATTGCCTTGAACTTACCAGGCTTCCAGATGAACCTAGGCCTCTGCTTTTAGAAAGCTGCCACCCAGAGCTGCCCCCTCCCTGGCTGTGCAACCTTGGACTATTTCCTTACTTCTTTATGCCTCTGTTTCTAAAACACTTGGAACCCTGTGGAGTGAACATCCAGCATCTTCCATAGGTGGGCACATTATAAGTCACTTCAGTCATTATCATTAGGAGATATATTGAGGCTGTGGGGCTCACTCCCTTGCCTGTCATCTCAGGGTTCCCATTCAGCCATCTTCCCATATCCCGTTCCTACAAATCCATCCCCTGGCATTAGAGAGCCACAGGACCAGAGACAGGAAGTGGCCTTGAGCCACAGCCTTGCCTTTGAATGTAAATATTAGTGTTGGCCCAGCCCCGAGCACTGCATGCAGGAGAGCCAAGGCTGGAGCCTTCTGAGGCAGGTTGCCCAGGAGCCACAGGGCAGGGGTAGCCCCATGGTTGCTCACAGGAGGATGGAGGGAGGGGGGTACCCCCACTAGTACTGGCCACTCCACCCCCACCCCAAGCATCCACTGAAGCCCCGGGCCAGGGCTTGTGATCACAGTAAGGAGAACTGAGACTGAGGCCCAGGCTCAGGCTACTGGCCTTGACAGGGAGCTTCCCAGAGGGAGGTCAGTAGAGCCAAGGCCTGAGCCAGGAGGAGGAAGCAGGGGAGGGCAGCTTGCTGTTGCTACTCCAGCTGAAGGACTGCTGCAGCTGTGATATCTGCTATGTCAGGCAGAAACAGAACCAAAGGCAAAGGCCTTGCAATGAGCTGCAGAGGGTCAGTTATCCGTTACCACACAAGCCATCCCACTGTGGTCCCTTGAAGCTGCATGTGGACAGGGAGGTTGCTGTCAGATCTGGAATTCTAAGGGCTCTGGGACAGAGAATCAGCTAAGGAGTTTTTATTTATTTTGAGACAGAGGCTTGCTGTGAGCCCAGGCTGGCCCCAAACACAGCCTCAGCTTCTGAGGTGCTAAGATTACAGCTCTTTGATTCTGTTAGCAACAGCTTGCCTCCAACATGCTTCCTGAGGACTCTGCAGGCCTCTCCACTTCTAATCCCCCTAAGGGAGGGAGAGGTCATAAGGGCAGACTTGAGATTAGACAAGCCTGGGTCTGCATTCAGCTATGCTATTTCTAGCTGGGTGGGACAGGGCAAGTTCGTTAATCTCTCCATCGTTAGCTTATCTTCAAAATGGGAATAGAATATTTACCTCCTGCCCCCTCCCCAGTGAGGCAAGATCATGGCATTCTGTCCCTGAGGAAAATGCTGTCACACCCATTGGATAGACTTTTACAAGAAGCATCTTTAACAATCTACAAATGATCAGTCATATTCTCTTGCTCCCCCCCTCCACAACACAAAGCCATATGTGCAGTGGACTACTACACAACAATCAAAAAACAATTAAAGAAGAGAGTAACCTTTACTGACATAGAAGGATTCCTTCTTAGCAGAAGCTGAAGTGGACCAGCTCCTCGGGGGGGGGGGGGGGCAGCGTAATTTCTGGTCTCATCTCTTCCTGAGCCTGATGTTTAGCTATCCTTAATTGTGGCCAAGCATGATGGCCCACATGGCTCCAAGCCCTACAAGTCACCCTGGCCCCTACTCCAGCATTAGCATCCACCACAAATGTCTGTGGATATGGTGAGTTTCTTCTGGGGAAGAATCCTTCTCAGCTCAATTCACTGCCAAACCCAGCAAGCTCTCCCACCCGGCAGAATCATGAGCTCTGAGCTAACAGTGACAGATGAGCCAAGAGGAGAGCTGGGACAGCCAGCAAGCAGATCTATTTCCCAGCTCCACATTCCATCTGGGCTCCCCCCACCACAAAAGACAAATTTCTCAGGCCTTGGACTGGAGTCAGTTTTATTTCCTGAAGCCTCAGTGGGTGAGGCTCAGGAAAAAGAGGCAGGTACACCACTCCCACTCAGCCGATAGTGTGTCTTTACCCCATCAATGTAGGAGGCAAGGCAGGAAGGCTGGCAGAGGTCGTGCCTTGAGTGGAAACCCTTCATTCTACTGGCTTCTATCTGCTGAGACCCCATCTAGGGTCCAGGTACAAGTAGCATCCTGAGAATTAGAAAGGCTTCTGGGGGACTGGACTGACAAGAACAGAGAGAAATCAATGGTTGGTGGTCAGAGAGAGCTAGGGGGACCCTTGCCATGTGTGGCCTAAGGGGCTATTTGATCCTAGAGTTGTAGTACTGAGAAAGGCTGGGCAGAGGGAGGGGGGCATTGATACAGGCTTTCTCCAGGCTGCCACTCACATCCCGTATTAGGTATTAGTCAAGGTTCTGCTAGTGTAACAACATCCCTGGAGCTACTGAACTTTGGAAGAAAAGAGTTTGTTCAGTCCACCATCCTGGAGACTGACATGACAAGGCAGGCTCTGGTTATATCAATTATATCACAGTGAGGTGAATCCCATCATGGAACACACATAAGATCTAGTGGAGGGAGAGAAACCAGAGCACAGAGAGGGACAGAGCTCTCCTGATAGCAAACCACAGGAAGGCTAATGAATCATCTGGAAGTTCTGCATCTGGTTGACCTCCCAAAGACCTGATTGTCTTTCACAAGGCTCCTCCTCTTAAAAAAAAAAATATTTATTTTTTTATTTTATGTGTATGAGTGTTTGCCTACATGTATGTGCACAATATGCCTATTGAGGCTGTGTCTCTTAAAGGGGTCATACCACCTTTGAGGTTTTGTCTCTTAAAGGGGTCACACCACCTTCCCACACAGGAATCAGGGGTTGTCCTCAAGTCATGGCATGTTCCCCACTGGAACTGCTGGTGACTCGACCTCTGTGCAGCTGGTCATGTCCACTGAATGGAGGGCATTCCCCTCTCTCAAGAGCGGGCTCTGAGGAAGGTCACTGTTTATTGCTTCTTGCTTGGTTCAGGTACTTCAGTCACCTCCTGGAAGAAGGCAGGGGTCAGAACACATGCCAGTGCATGCCATGATGGCTTCCAGAGCAGTGCTGTGGTGTGTTCCCATGCCAGGCATGCTCACCCTGTAGCTACTGAGAGTCTACTGAGATTGCAGGACAGGGGGACACGTGGAGACTTTCAAAGTCTCTTGCACCCAGAACTCAGAATTGATCATTATTGGCAGTGTCCTCATACTCCAGGCTAAGCCCACACCAGTGGGATAGGGGCTATATTCCTGCTATGAGGTTTGCAGGAAAGGAGGAAGGAAGAATGGATCACAGTCCGGTCCATACTCTGCGGCATGTGTGTTGTCCATGTGCAAAGAGGTCCAGACAAGAATGTTCAAAGTATGTTTGCTCAAACGGGAAAAGAACTAATACCCAAGCCCTGGGAGGGGAAGGGGTAACCTATACCATAAAATGGAATAGTACATAGCCATTAAAAAGGCACGAGTCCCCTCCATTAGCTGAGACAGCAAGTCTCCCAACATAGCAAATACTGGAAGACACAGCACAGCAGCTGCTAGCCCCAGGCAGCTATTTAAATTAAACAGAATTGCAGTTTTATCTTCAGTAACACACACACACACACACACACACACACACACACACACCCTGGTGGCTCACTCTCAGTATTCTGGGGCCACACAGATGGAGACAAGACTATCCATGTGGGAAATCCCACCAGAAGGTGCTACTTTGGCTCCCACTGCTCTGACATGGCCTAGGCCCTGGGGCTGAGGTTGTGAACCTGTCTCCCACTACTCTGGATAGCAGACATTCCAGTTTAGAGCCCTCTCTCCCAGGAGGTCCCTAGATATCACATTTCCAAACCCCACCCAGGGAATTGAGAGATTAGGAATTAGCCCAGCAAGCTGTTCCAGCCTTTGCTTTCTGAGACAGACCTTCTCTGCCTCCCTCCATCATCCCTTCTAAGCAAATGAACATCTTAGCCTATGTAGGGTGCAACTACAAAACATCAGGGACTTGGCAGCATCTACATACCAGGAACTGGCTGGTGACAGATCTAGCAGGGAGTCCAGCACTCAGGACCCTAAAGATCTGGAGTTGTGGTTCATAGAAAGTGTATCCCTCTGTCATGCCTTCCCATGACAGGGAGGGACAGGGGAGGAGCCAGGCTTTTGTTTAATCTGGAGCTGGTGTGGTCCTGGTACTCCTGAGGTGGAGGCAGAAGGATCAGAACCTCAAGGTTATCTTTGGCTAATAAAAAAAAAAGATTGAGGTTAGGTTAGACTGGGCTACATGAGATCTTGTCTTGTCTCAGACAAAGACACACACACACTCACACACACACACACACACACACACACACACACACGAACACTAATCCATCCCAAGGCCTCTAACCCAATCATCCCCAAACTCAGACCTCCTGAACTAGCACCTTGGATGTTCAGACTTCAATCCAATGCAGGTGGTACTTTGGATACAGGCAACACGGCTCCCTAGGTCAGAGTGCCCGCCCTGTGACTGACAGCTCTGTAAAACTCAAAGGAACTCAGGAATGCTGGTTCCCACTCTCAAGGTGACATTTCCCTGATACTCAGCTCTCTTCCTTCCTCCTGGGAGCTCTCCAGCTAGGCCACTCCCCATGGCTATCCACCTCCCTCCCTCCCTCCCCTTCCCTCCCACAGCCAGTGCCCAAGGCTGAATTCAGAGCCCACACAAAGTTGGAGTAGACTGCCTCAGACGGCCAGGATCTTCAACACAATCCAGTTCCCTGGCCACCCTCACCCATTCCGGAGCTCTGAGAGGCCACTTCTGCTCTTGCAGGTGACCTGGGTGTCTTGGTTTGGTGGCAGGCCTCTCTCTTCCCTATGTGAGCAGCCTGCTTCTGGGAGGGGAGGGGACTAGTTTTCCCTATCTCTGGTCTACTTCGTCAGCCCCCACTCCCAGCACCCGCAAGCATCCTCACAGTTCTCTCCACTGGACACACAGCTCATATCTCCACAGCATCTCCCTGCCCTACAGGGAGCCTGGCCACAGCATGCTAACAGCACATCCATCATCCCAAAGCTATTTGCTGAACATGTTCCATGTACAGAGTGCTCTTCCAGGGCGGTGAACAAACTGTGAACATCTCCATCCCCTTTGGGTTCACATTCTGCTTGAGAAAGGCAGACTCAGCACCAAGTGAAAGCAGGGCATGGTAGCATAGCTGCTAATTCTAGCTTTCAGGAGGCTGAGGCAGGTGGGCCAAGAACTCCAAGCGTGGATCAAGACTCAAACAAATCAAAACAGAACAAACCCACAAGGGGCCAGTTAGATAGCTCAGGTAGGTGAAGGTGCTTGCTTTCAAGCCTGATAGCATGAGTTTGATTCCTGAGACCGACATGGTAAAAAACGAGAGAACCAACTGCCTAAGACTGCTCAAAGCTGCCCTCTGAAAGGCACACAACCCGGTAAACACAACAGACAAATAACAGACAGCTGCATTAGTGATGGACAAGGAGAGTGCAGTGCTGGGCTACACAGTAAGTGCTATGAAGGGACGTGTAGAAGGGAGCCCATAGCCCATGGGGAGGAGGGAGCAGATGTCATTTTATTTATTTTTTTTTTTGCATATAGAGTATTTTTTATTTAATTTTATATAACAAAGTCCAATTAAATGAAAACAAACATTTATACACAATATTTGGGAATTTGGGCGTCGTTCTTTCCAAACTACTTCCTGCTGGTAAGGGGCGCTGTCTTGGGGGATTCGAAGAAGATTCAGATATCCTAGCTGTAGTCTGCAGTGGGGCTGTTTTGTCCAGCTGTTTGGAATGTAGGATCAGCTTGTACTCTGTTTCAGGCGGTCTGGTGTGATCAAACCACATTAGTCTGGAAGGAATCCACATCTTTTCATTTTCTGTGGAAACAAAAATAGAAATACTTTTCCCCAGTAACTTGTTCTTCAACTTAAATTTTGGAGTCAAAGCGTTTTTTTTTTTTTTTTTTTTTTTTTATTATTTTACATGTCGATCCCAGTTCCCTCTCCCTCCTCCTCCCTCCCCTCCCCCCCCCCAAGCCCTCCCTCCCTCCTTCCATCCCTTTGCCCTCTCTACCCTCTCCCATGCACTCTAAACACCCTCCCCTCCCAACCCCCCACCACAATACAATATGTAGGAATGCCATCCAGTTGGGGTCATGTAGATCTGACAGGTCCTGTGAAGTAGGGACTAGGGCTTCTCTCCTATCTCTAGAATAAGGCAGTTATCCCTCCATGGGGGATATGTTTGCAAAAGTCCTTTTGTGCACCAGGGATACATCCTGGCTCCACTGTCTGAGGTCTCTTAGACTGCTCAGACCTTCTGGCTGAGACCCATATTCAGGGGGGTCCGAGTCAGACCCCTGTTGGCTCCCAGCTATCAGTCTAGTGGCCCTTAGCTCCTCCTTGTTCAGGTAAGCTGTCTCTATGTACTTCTACCGCATGGTCTTGTCCTCTCCATCTGCTTCTGGGTTCTAGTTTGACTCAGTGTTTATGTATGGGTGTTTGCTCCTGTTTTCAACAGGCATTAGTTGAGGACTCCATGGAGAAGTTAGTTGTTGATCTCACTCTCCGGAAGGGCATTTATGATAGCCTTTCCACGGAAGCTGAGATTGTTAGTTGGGGAGCAGTCTTGTAGTTCCCTCGACCTTTCTTTGTGTTCAACTTTATCTTCAAGCCAATATTGGCTCCCTCTTTTATGTTCTCTCTCTCTCTGTCTCTGTCTCTCTCTCTTTTCCTATTTTCCATTCCTAACCAGGCTCAATCCTCCTGGTCGCACATGCCTTCCTCTCTCCTCCCTCTCATTTTCTCCTACTTCTCTCTCCATTAGCTGTCCTCCCCCACTATACCTGAGGTCTGGGGGACTTGTCCCTTCCCAGTTCTGTGAGGGACTTTATATGAATCTCTTAGAATACAACTTGTATCCTAGTTCCTCTGGTGATGTGAATTATAGGCTGGTGATCATTTGATCTAGGTCTAAAATCCATATATGAGTGAGTACATACTGTGTTCCTCTTTTTGTGACTGGGTTACCTCATTCAGGATGGTTTCTTCAAGTGCCATCCACTTGCCTGCGAATTTCAAGATACCATTATTTTTTTTTCTGCAGAGTAGTATTCCATTGTGTAGATGTGCCACATCTTCATTAACCATTCTTCAATTGAAGGGCATCTAGGTTGCTTCCAGGTTCTTGCTATTACAAATAGTGCTGCTATGAACATAGTTGAACAGATGTCTTTGTTGCATTGATGTGAATCCTTTGGGTATAGCCTAAGAAGGGATTGCCGGGTCCTGTGGTAAACTAATTCCCATTTTCCCTGAGGAACCGCCATACTGATCTCCAAAGTGGCTGTATGAGTTTGCACTCCCACCAGCAGTGGAGGAGTGTTCCACTTTCTCCACATCCTCTCCAACATCACTGGTGTTTCTAATTTTAGCCATTCTGGCAGGGGTAAGATGGTATCTCAAAAGTTGTTTTGATTTGCATTTCCCTGATAGCTAAGGATGTGGAGCATTTTCTTAAGTGTCTTTCAGCCTTTTTTGATTTCCTCCATTGAGAATTCTTTCTTCAGTTCTGTACCCCATTTTTTAATAGGGTTATTTGGTGTTTTGTTGACTAGTTTCTTGAGTTCTTTGTATATTTTGGGGATCAGCCCTTTGTCGGATATAGGATTAGTGAAAATCTTTTCCCAGTCAGTGGGCTGCCGTTTGGTCTTGTCAACTGTGTCCTTTGCCTTACAGAAGCTTCTAAGTTTGAAGAGGTCCCATTTATTAATTGTTTCTTTCAGTGTCTGTGCCTGGAGTTATGTTCAAGAAGCGGTGCTCCTATACCAATTTGTTCAAGGGTACCTCCTACTTTCTCTTCTAAGAGGTTCAATGTGGCTGGATTGATGTTGAGGTCTTTGATCCATTTGGACTTGAGTTTTGTGCATGGCGACAGACATGGGTCTATCTGCAGTCTTCTACACACCCTCATCCAATTGTGCCAGCACCATTTGTTGAAGATGCTGTCTTTGCCCCATTGTATAATTTTAGCTGTTTTGTCGAAAATCAGGTGTTCATAGGTGCGTGGATTAATATCAGGATTTTCAATTCGATTCCATTGGTCTACCTGTCTATTTTTATGCCAATACCAGGCTGTTTTCAGAACTATAGCTCTGTAGTAGAGCTTAAAGTCAGGAATGGTGATGCCTCCTGATGTTCTTTTATTGTATAGGGTTGTTTTGGCTATCCTGGGTCTTTTGTTTTTCCATAAAGTTGATTATTATCCTTTCAAGGTCGGTGAAGAATTGTGGTGGGATTTTAATGGGGATTGCATTGAATCTGTAGATTGCTTTTGGTAAGATTGCCATTTTTACTATGTTTATCCTACCTATCCAAGAGCATGGGAGGTCTTTCCATTTCTCTGGTATCTTCTTTAATTTCTTTCTTTTAGAGTCACAAAGTTCTTATTATATAGATCTTTTACTTGTTTGGTAAGCGTTACACCAAGATACTTTATGTTGCTTGTGGCTATTGTAAAGGGTGATGTTTCTCTGATTTCTTTCTCTGCCTCTTTGTCGTCTGAAAAAAATAGGGCTACTGATTTTTTGAGTTTATCTTGTATCCTGCTAGTTTGCTGAAGGTGTTTATCAGCTGTAGGAGTTCCTGGTAGAGTTTATTGGGTCGCTTATGTAAACTATCATATCATCGAGCAGATGTCATTTTAAACAGGTAGTGAGCACAGGACTCCATGAGAAAGTGGTGCATAGGAACTGGAAGCCAGAAAAAAAAAAAAAAAAAAAAAAAAAAAAAAAAAAAAAAAAAAAAAAAAAAAAAGGCAAGGAAGCCAGAACCAGCTGTGCTGACCTGTTAACCTCAGTTTCTGGAAGGCTGAGGCAAGATGATGGCCACAAGCTCTAAGATGTCCTGTCTCAGAAAGGAATGGGACAGAGAGCATGCAGATAGCAACAGAAAAACAAACCAAAACAAAAATCCCAGAAGGAACAGGGAATGAAAAGCCCTAAGGTGGGACATACCTGGTGTATTCCAGGAAGAGCCAGGAGCTGGGGAGGCTGTAACAGAGAAATGGGACCATATTGCAGCTAGGGAACGAGGGGCCTGTGGCAGTGGGGTGAACCTGCAGGATGCCGAGGGCCTTACCGGCTATGGCGAATAGGGCTGTTTTTATGCTGTAGCGAAATAGGCTGTCACTGGAAGATCAGAGGTTGGGGAGAAATGACCCCAGCTCTATTTAGTTGGGAAATCTTGGGATTTAAAACAGAGGGGCCAGGCATTGGTGGCTCCAGCTTTAATCCTAGCATTTGGGAGGCAGAGGTAGAAAGATCTCTGTGACCAGTCTGGTCTACAGAGCAAGTTCCAGGAGGCTCCAAAGCTACACAGAGAAACCCTGTCTGGAAAAACCAGAGAGAGAGAGCGGAGACAGAGACAGAGAGACAGAGTGGGAAGGGGCCAGGCTGAGGCAGGAGACTCTCTTAAAACAGTGCTGGCTCCCACCAGTGTGCAGAAGCCCAGCAAGGGAGGAAGCAGAGCCAGGAAGCACAAATCGACCTCCGGCTTTCTGAAGTTGTGAGAAGAGGCTGCTTTAGCCTTAGATGGCATGAATGTGGAGCTCAGGTTTCCAGTTGAGCTGCAGGGACCAAGTGGCATTAGCTAAGATGCTGCCTGGGCTCTGTCCTGCGGCTGTGATGGAATGCCTGGGGCTGGGAAATTTATAAAGACCAGAAGCACACTTCTCAGCTGGGAAACCTGACATAGAAAAGTCCACCTCCACCAAGGGACCTTGTGCTATGTCCTTTCATGGTGGAAAGAGAACAGTCAGAAATCATGCAAGGGAGAGCTACAGGCAGCCAACCTCCAGTAACAGTAAATCTGCTCTCGAAAGAGGTCAAGGGGGAACTTGGGCCTTTCTCTGCAGCTATTCTTAAGTTTCCTTTGAGATTTAAAACATTCCTTAAGCAGGAAGGAAATCAATTCAAAATAGGTTCAGGAAGTCCCTGAAACTGACCAGATTCACTAGGCTACTTCCTGCCTAGTGAATAATAAAAGCCCAGAGTTGGTTGTCTAAGACCCATTTTACCCCCCTACCCCATCCCCCATACAGCAGAGCCTAGCTACAAAGACTCTCAGACAAGACCAGTTGCTTGGAGAAAGCTGAAACCAGCCTAGCTGCCTGGAAGAGGTTTAGACCAACTGAGGTACCTGGAAAGGACACTCTTCCAGCCTGCCTGCAGGTGGTGATCCAGGTTCCCTAGCTTTGCACTGGGTGGTAGGCCTTGAGTCATTTCTGCTCCTGTAAGTAACCCCAATAAAACGCATTGGTTCACCAAGTTGGACTTTGGTAGTATCTGTACTTTGGTCTGTTGTGGGCTCTCTATTTGGGGTGAATATGTGTATGTATTTCATCTCCCCAGGGAAAGTTTTGTCATACAACAGTGTAGATTGAAAATCAGGTCTCCAATCCCTTCCTGGCATGGGTATGTATAAACTAGAGAAGATGATGACCTCACTACATCCTGAGCCCTAAGCAGTGGTGCTCTAGGACAGTGCTGGCCCTTGGGTGGGAAGATTCAGTCAGCAAGATGGTGAGGGGGCAGGGCTCCCAGCCAGGGCCCTCCATTCTCCCTGCCGATTCCAAGGCTACTGATTGCACCATTGTTCCAGACATAGATGCAAAACAAAGCCCCCATTACTTAGTAGGAGCCATTATCTATTATTGTCACTGGAGCTCTGGGGCCTGGCTGGCCTCAGCCTGGTCATTCTCTCAAAGTCATTCAAGCTGTCTTAGCAGGCAAGAGGCTGGAGACAACAGCAGCTCACAGAGGCAAACTGCTGAGCTAGTTCTGGCTCCCAGTGCACTTGCTCTCTTGCTGTGGCTTTCACACATGGTGACCTGGAGACAGCCTGACACCTTCCTGCCAGGACTCTGAAAGACATACCACAAGACAGCCAGAGCCAGGTGGAAGCTTTGTCTTCATTCTAATCAGGTCTCAGGGGTCACATGTCACCACTTAATCACAGACATGGTTTACAATGTCGACAACAATTTCTGTCCCTAGTGTCATCTGCCAAAATAGCAGCAGTCTGCCTCAGAAGGCTGTTGCAGACCAGTGAGGTGGCTCGGTGGGTAAAAAGCGGTTGCCAGCAAGTCTGACAACCCAAGTTCAATCCTTGGAATCCACAGTGGAAGGAGAGAAGTCTCAAAAAAGCATACTCTGATTCCATATCCTTCCCTCTGGTACATAGCCACACACACACTCTAATAATAATAATAGCAATAATACATATATATGCAGATATGTATTTTTACACACAGAGACCAGGCTAGCCTCGAACTCACAGATAAACACCAGCCTCTGCCTCCCAAGTGCTGGTATTAGAGGTGTGCACCATTGCCTGCTGCCTTCCTATATTTTCTCATATAAAGCCGTTGAAAGGATGCCATGAGAGGACTGAAGTGAAGCATTTCTAGAATGTTCTACACATAGTGTGTACTTTAAAAATGATTGGTTATTTCTTGCAGATCAAAGTCAAGAAGCTCTTAAACCAACAACCTGCCTTTCCCCCCATCTTCAGGCATCCTCCTGGGTTTTGGCTTGCTTTTGTAGAATTTCTGCAGGTGTCCTGTATCCCTGGCAGGGTCTCTGAACCAAGCTGCACCTGGCTGGGGCTAGGAGCCCATCCTGCAGGTTTCCCCACACACCTCACACACCTGGTGGGTCAGGGTTAGTTCACTGCAGGCTTGTTAGTGAATTCAATTGTGGAGCACCAGGCTTGGGCTTCCAGCCAAGTTCCCCAGCTCCTCTCAAAAGGAGCCCCCTGTCAGGAGAGGGAAAATAATTAATCATTACAACAAGTGCTCCAGGAACATGACAACCATCAAGCCCCAGCCTTGCAGCTGGGTGACATGCTGACATTTAAAACAGT
This sequence comes from Phodopus roborovskii, assembly GCF_943737965.1. NCBI lineage: Eukaryota > Metazoa > Chordata > Mammalia > Rodentia > Cricetidae > Phodopus > Phodopus roborovskii. Next base: position 123,458 of record NW_026126580.1, on the reverse strand, counting down.
CCCACGCCCCCTCCTGATGCTCCAGAGGCACTGGCCATCTGGCTTCCCCAAAGTCAGAGCTGGTAGCCTAGAGAACACTCAGCTACCTTGCCAGCTGCAGACACCGCCTGCCCCAGGGTCCCGAGGAAAACATACTTATCATCTATCTGTCAGGGATGACATCACAGTGTCCCATGGTGGCAATGTCAAGGTCTACCTCCTACCTAGCATGACCTCTCCAATGCCTCAGGCTCCATTCCTCCAAATATTCACCCACAAAATCCAATCATCCAACCATCTGTTCACCCCCCCACCTCTTCTGCTCCATCCCTCCATTGATTTACTCACCTTCTTACCAATCCACCCCCTCCACGTATCCACCTCTCCTTCCCTCCCTCTCCCATCTATATGCTCTCCTGCCCACCCATCCATCCAACCATTTAAACCCTTGGTTCTCAACCTGTGGGCCAAGGTAGCAAAGCTCTATCTTCAAAAAATATCTACATATTTTTGTTGTTTGTTTGAGACAGGGTTTCTCTGTATAGCTTTGAAACTTGTCCTGGAACTAGCTCTGTAGACCAGACTGGCCTTGAACTCATATAGACCCTCCTGCCTCTGCCTCCCAAGTGCTGGGGTTAAAGGAGTATGCCACCACTGCCTGGCTGCAATGAAAATAATTTTATGGTTGAGGGTCACCACAACATGAAGAACTATATTAAAGGGTAGCAGCACTGGGAAGGTTGAGAACCGCTGATCTAAACATCCCCCTAACCTATCCATCCATCTCCCCACCTCCCTTGCCTCCAACTAGTTGTCCACCTACCCATCCCCCCACCTGAGCTATACCTATACCTCCATCTACTGGTACATCTATCTACTCACTCTTCCTCCCCCACCTTCACTTGCCCCAGCCCACCCACTCCCTTCTCTATCCATCTACCCACTTAATGAGTACGTATTTAGCCATTCACACATGTGTTAATTTATGCAGAAAACATGTACTAATAATAGCTGTCAACTCATGAACTCAACCAGCCAGCATGTACAGAGAATTTAGGGGTCTTATTTGTCCACTTGCTGTTGACTACCTATGTCAGTGTGTTCACTTGACAGTGACCCGGTAACAGTCACTTATTCATTCTTTCAGCAAGTATATGCACAGCCACTATTGGGTCAATTAGAACGAAATCTGATGTTTACTGAGCCCTCACTAATGCAAACCCTGATTCCAGCACTTGGGGTGCTATGTTGACTTGAACAAAGCCTTTAAGCCACAGAGAGCCTACACAAAACATGCCTGTTAGCACACCGCTGTTGTGTAGGGAGCTGGGTGGCGCTGAGATGGACGGAACTTCAGAAAAGTCTCCTGAGGTAATCAAAAAGGGGGCTGGAAACTCAAGCCACTTAAATCCAACAGTGGCATGGATGGAGTGACTTTCCATCAAGTGTCGGTTTCCTTACCTGTGGAATTGGGGCACTCACAGCCCTTAGCATACACAACTGAAGAGGTAAAGTACCTCTGTCAAGGGATTGGGGAGGAAAGGTAAACGCAAGCTGAGCAGAGCACTGGAGGGAGAGGAACCCTCAGCAAGAGTTAAGCAAGGCCAGACGCTTGAAGTCTTCGGGACCAAGATGTAAAGGAACTAAAAAGTAAACCACATTTGCTGTATGGAATCATGAGAGAGGAAGAGGAAAGGGGTCCAGAGAAAGATGGGAGATGGCATTTAGAGTCTCATTCTCCTCCCAGGAGCCCAGAATCACATGGCAACAGCCTTGAGATGGAATCCTCAAACCCAGCCCTGGTCTCCAGATGACAGTCTGGAGCTTGGGCACAGTTTGGCTGTGAGAACCAGCTCTGCAGGTGCCAGGAGTCTCTTTGAATCTGAGGGATGCATGGAGGCTGTTAGGTTGGGGTGGGCCATGTCTGTCAACATATTAAATTCATTCACAAATCATAGAATCGTAAGAATTTATTGCAGGGAGTCCAGGTGGCACTGTCCTGCTTGAGCCTGGGAGAAGGGACAGAGTCAGAGCATTTACAGAGGACACAGTCCTCACCTTCCTGACCCCTCACTTGGGAAGGGTAACAGTGGCTTCTGGACCCCAGGCCAACTCTGAGGTGGTGGCCTGCTCTCCCTCCCCTCACTGTGCGCCTGTCACAGCAGGGGCTGTGGCAGGGAAACAATGTGCTGTCTGATAGGCCCTGGCTGCCCTGGTTTCAGCAGCAGCCCAGACCAGCAGCCTGATGACTCTCATTTCCTAGGAAACAGGGTGTCGCACTTGTACCTTTGCTGGGAGCCTCCGCATTTGGAGCCATCATGTGACTTGGGGAGCTATTTTTAGCCTCCCCCAGCCCTGTGTTGTAGGAAGAATGATTTGATGAAAATACTAAACTCATTAAAAAGCCTGGGGGATGGGGAAGGGAGAAGGCATTGCAAGAGCCTGGAGGCTGCCACCTTCCATATCCTACATCTGGCTTGGCTGAGTAGCACAGGGGTGGCCCGCATCTGGGACCGGGCATTTCTGAGTCTGTGCCTTAGCAGGAAGCATGGTATGGATTAAGTATGGTATCTGGTACTGCTAGCCTGGCAAGCCAGAGCTATGCCTAGGTACTTTACCTACATTCACTCACAAGCCTCCATAAAAAACATGCATTGCTCCATTTTGCAGGTGAGGAAACTGGGGCCCACAGGACTAGAAACATCCTTATGCCAGGTGGAGTGGTGCACACCTGTAGTCCTAGGTAATCAGGATGATGAAGCAAGGGATTCCGTGTTCAAGACCAGCTGAGTTAGCTGAGGCCAGCCTGGAGAATAAAGCAAACCTCTTCAACTAAACTGCTAAAAAAAGTCCAGGGACCCAGCTCAGCAGTGACATGCTCAAGGTTCCATCCTTGGCGCCAAAGAGGAGGAAAGGGATTTGAGATTATTAGCAAGCTGGGAACTCAGGGCTCAGACCCAGACTATCTGCCTGGGGTCCCTCTGCTACAGAGAACCTCCTCCTGTGCCACTAGTTGCTCCAAGCAGCAGACAAAGCAGACATGGGGTGGGGGGTTGATATTTGTTTGGTAGGTTTTAGTTTTTTTTCAACCTGATACTTGCTCTTAATCCCCTACCCAGGTGCCAGCATTATAAAAAACGCACGATATTGTCTTACCCAGCTACAGAGGTATGGCAGGTAAAGATAGCACTATGGGTGTCTGTTCATCCCCAGGGCTAGCACCACTTAGGATCTTCTAGTCCCCTGTCAGTTATCCTTGGGTATGTCCCTAGGATGTGTATCCTAGGCTCACTACCCACCCTGTTGCATGGGGCCATACAATAGATACCTCCTTCCTCCCATCACTGTTTCCCACCCTAGGATCTCTAGAGGGGCCCTGCCACTGAAACCCCAATGTTAAGACAGATAGTGGGCACCAGCATCTAAGCCAAAGGCATGCATGCCAGGCTCTTCCAAGAACCACTCAGGAAAGCCCGCTCTCCCCACCCCAGGTGCAGGCTGACACAGGAAGACACTCTCTGACCCCACATCTTATTTATTGATCTCATCCACAGCTGATTCATTAGCCCAGGGAAGGTAGCATCAAGAACTACACCATGTAATAAACAAAGAATGAACTTGGAGACTTACTCAAAGTTACCACCAGAAAAGGGCACAACCACGTGCCTAGTTCTACCATCGTCAGCTGGTAGGCAGCTTGCCCCCTGACCCCACAGAACAGGGTGCCTTACCTTTCCTCCATCGACTGAGCAGAATCCTGGGGCCTCAGGGAGTAGTAGTAGCAGGCCAGGCAGCAGGCCAGTGACCTAGAGCCTAAAGGCTGGATGAGCATTCTAAAAACCAGCTGGTCCCAGTCTTCCCAGTCAATCTCCCATCTCTAGAATCAAACAAGCTCAGCATAGAACTGCCATTGCTACAGAGAAGTCCAGCAGTCTGCCAAGGGTCCACTGAACCACAGGGGGTGGCCAGGGAGAGTCACAGCTGATGGTCCTCAGAATTGTAGTCTACTTTGCAAGAATTCAGAGTGAGCCCCCTGAGTGAGTCCCACGGAACCTCAGTTTTGTCCCTTGAACCTTCACTGTTCCTCTGTATCCAGTAGCTTCCTAGGCAAGTACCTGGAATCTTCTATCTCAGGCTTTGTGGCAGCCACATGGAGACCACAGAAGTACAGTTCCGGGAGCAGCCTCTAGCCTTTCCACCTGGAACTGGAGTTAAATGGTTAAATAACCATCAGCACCAACACAGAGGAGTTAAAATACAAACCACTCATGATTTCTAGTGTCTTAGTTGGGTTTCTATTAGTGCAATGTCACTCTATAACCAAATAGCAAGTTGGGCAAGAAAGGGTTTATTTGGCTTATATACTGTTCATCATTGAAGGAAGTCAGAACAAGAACTCAAACAGGGTGGGAATCCTGAGGCAAAAACTGCTGCAAAGGCCCTGGAGGGGTGCTGCTTCCTGGCTTGCTCCTCACGGCTTACTCAGCCACTTTCTTATAGAACCCAGAACCACCAGCCAAGGGGACAGCACCACCACCCTCAATGGGCTGGGCCCTCCCCCATCAATCACTAATTAAGAAAAGACCCTACAACTAGATCTTATGGAGGCATTTTTCAGTTGAGAGTCCCTCCCTTCAGGTGACTCCAGCTTGTGCAAGTTGACATAAAATTAACTGTCCAGGACACCTAGGATCTCCTGTGTCCTCGAGTCCCCAGGATGAGAACTATAGCAAGGACCAGGAATGGGAGTTGGAGAGGTATTTCAAGATGGACAGCTATGCTAACTACAAAGCCCTTGTGGTCCTTGTAATCAGGACCTGAAGAAGCACCAAGGCTCAGTTCCTTTTTTGTTTGTTTGGTTGGTTCTTTGTTTTTCCAGACAGGGTTCTCTGTGTAACAGCCTTGGTTGTCCTGGCACTCACTCTGTAGTCCAGGCTGGCCTTGAACTGACTGAGATGCACCTGCCTCTGCCTGCCGAGTGCTGGGATAAAGGCAGGTGCCACCGCCACCCTGACAACCTGTGTTCCTATCATCAGGATTCTAGAAGGAACTACTATACCCAGTTGCTGACTCTTTGGTCCTGTGTTGTCTCACAGTTTAGAGGCTGGATACCAAGCAGTAAGGTTTCAGCTGAGTGGCTGGCCTTGAGGGCGTGGGAGGGTTTGACAGCCTCAGTGGGTTGGGATATGGGGCCCTTTCCTACTCTTGACATATTGGATAGGGGTGCACTCTACAGCCTTACCTTGATTGGATTCCCTATGGAAAGATGCTTGCTCTAATAAGGTCCCGTTCTGGGGTACTGAGGTTAAGACCCGAACATATGTTTTTACGGAGGAATGCAATTTGGTTCATAGTACTATGACCTGTGGTACTTAAATCACAGAACCTTGTGTTCCTTGTCTGTCAAATGAGCATTGGGAAAGAGAGGAGGAATTGCCAAGCATTTGATCTGGTTTGGCTGCCCACCAGCTTTTAGACCTAGGGCAATCACTTAACCTCTTGAATCAGTTGTAAATAGACTCCCCATTCATCTCCAGAAGGAGGGTGAGGGTGAGAGTTAGCATTCTGAACTCTGATTTGTAAGCCGGAAAACTGATTACATGGCAAAAGTATATGAACCCAATTTTACTGTTTTCTAGACACATCTGGAAACTTCCTAGAAATGTACTTGGAAACTACTGGTATGAACACTGTCATCTGGATGATTATGTGGTAACTGTGCCGCAGGCATGGTGAGAGAGGACCTCAGACTCTGACAGGTTGGATCCAAGTCATTGGAAATCCATTCATAGAATATGAGTGCAGCCCTCTCTATGGCCCTGGTTCATTGATGAAGAGCCTGAGGGTCAGGGGAGCTGAACTGTTTTATCCCAGGTCCCAGAATGAGTAAGGGATGGGCAGCTGATGTCTGCAACGGAGCTTGCTTTCAATAAGCTCTCCTTTTACTGGGGCTGTAGGTGCTATCAATGGAATAGTGACGAGAGTCACTTGATGAGAGGGCAGGTTCCCCTTAGCTCTGCACCTGCTGTCGGGGGCTGCTGTATGGTTTGAAGGTAGGTCAGGAGTTAACAGACCCTTCTTAACTTCCCGGAGCCCCAGCTTGGGCTGTACAAAGACTAGCCATTGTGTCTTCATGAGAAAAAGTGAACCATTCTCTGTCTGAGGATGTCAGCTATGTTGAAGTAGCTCCCGTGAGGGCATTTGTATGTGCTGGGCCAGTATGAACCCCGCATAGAGGTATCAGGATTTTTCCTACCTTTTGACCCCTGAGATGAAGCTGGTGGCTATAACTGGGGCCACAGGATTCCTGTCAGTGTCTGAAGGACTTCTACCGTCTCCAGATGGAAGCTAAGGCCCAGGGGAACTGTCTTTGATCATACAAAGGCAACTTGAAAGAGTATCTTGCCCATAGCAAGAAGAAATGGCTCACAAGACTAGCCCTCAGAAGCACTTGAAGGGATGTCTGATAACAGTTCCTTTGGGAGGAGCTCAGGAAATCAGGAAGGGGTGTGGCAAAGTGAGGGAGGGGTGGGAGCTGGCACAGCTCACTTAGATGAGGAAGCTTTTAATGATTTTTTTTAATGTTTGAATCACTTAACTGTCAAGAGGAAGAATAAATTCAAACAAATGATGATTACATATTATTACAGAGGATAGCTGGTCCCAGGACAATTGGGGCTATGGTCTTGTCTCAAAAAAAAAAAAAAAAAAAAGAAAAAAAGAAAAAGAAAAAAAAAAAGAAAAGAAAAGAAAAAGAGAGAGAAAAAGGAAGAGCGAAGGCAGGCAGGCAGGCAGGCAGGCAGGCTGGCTGGCTCATAATGCCAATTGTGGAGAAACATAGTGGGCCAAGGAAAAGCAGCCAATATCCTACAAAGGCACTGTATCAGAAATGTTGACCTGGGCCATGATGTGTGTCATCTCTGCAAACGTCCAACGACAGCATGTTGAAGAACTGAGGCAGAAATTACCCAGTTAGAGGGCTACCCAACCAGGTGGGGGTGTAATCTTCAGAATGTCTAGTTAAAACTCCTCCTTGGGCCTGCTCCATCCTAACCTGCAATGCAACCATTAGTTCAGGACCCATGTGTTGCCATGGTGACTCAGAGTCTATGGAACCCTGATGTCACAGCAATGGGCAGGAGGTTCAGGACATAAGGAAAAGAAAAGCCAGGCTGTGGCTACAGCAGGTTGGATACCTTCCTGGTGGTATACTTCAGGACACAGAAGAAGCCCAGCTCTTCTGAGGGGCAAGAACTCACAGAGATGGGTAGAGGGGCAGGACAGGGTGGAGAATGCAGCACACCAGGGATGATCATCTCAACTCCAGGAACCACTGCTCCAGTCACTGGGGCTGCAGATAGCATCTTCTACTTCTGTATCTAAGAAACAAGCCCAAGTCGGGTGGCGGTGGTACACACCTTTGAGCACCCAGGAGGCAGGCAGATCTCTGATATTTTGAGGCCAGCCTGATGTACAGATCGAGGACAGTCAAGGCTACCCAGGGAAATTCTGTCTCAAAAAATAAAAAACAAACAAAGGAACACAGATGGCAAGTGTGATTCTAATGTTTCTTAGTTATGGCCCCCACTGGCATCCTGGTGCATTCTAGAAAGGCCATTTTGAGGTTATAAAGTACCAGTTGAAAGGTGGTAAAGGGGTACTTTCCAGAGAGGGTCATCTTGAGGGCTAGGAGTCCTGCCCAGAGGACCCAGCAACATAGGTGACTGGAATGGCTCCCTGGAGGCCAAGGCCTGGTGCAGAGCTGTGGCTGGGTAGAGTTGAGGGTGGCCTCTTCATCCAGCTGGCAGGTCTTTGGATGTCATCCTGGGGGCAGTGGGGAGCCTGCTGCCTTTCTGCTCTGAGCCTTGTCACCTCAGCAGGAGATCTCTAAGAACATTTCACACAGAGGCCAGGCCCTCCTCTTCAGGGGCAGGAAGTGCGGAAATGGTGGGTTTGAGCTCAGCAGGACAGCAACTGTCTTTACAAAGGCCCCTCGGGCCTGTGAATTAAGGGTTTATGCTGTGACTCCCCACCCTGCGGCCCTTAGAAAGTGCCTTTGCTGCCAAGTGCCAAGAGTGTTTTCAAATAAAGAGGCTGGCACAGGGCTGCAAGCTGGGGCCAGGAGGCTGCAAGCTGGTTCCTCCCCATGAGTCTCATCGACCTTGGCAGCCCCGTGTCCCCTGGGCCCTCTGGCCCATTTGGGAGGCTCAGGTGTGGCTTCCCCTCTGTCCCTGGTTTGTACATCAAGGTGTTTTCTCTATGGCCCATGGGGCCAGAGGCTAGAAAGAGTTGCTGTTGGCAGGGAAGATGGTAAGAATACACCTTTCACAGCTATCTCTGCTCCATCCTTAGAAGAAAGTCTTCCGAAGTCTGGGTATGTTGAGGCAAAATCAAGCCTGGGTTAGCCTTCAATTTCCAAGGTAGCCCAAACCATAGCTTTGAATTCATCTTTACCTTTGTCCCCTGAGTGCTGGAATTACAGACATAATCACCGTGCTCGCCTGTCAAGTCTTTGCAACTTTCCTGTTAAGTTCAAAGGCCATAGCCACACCATTTTTTGAAAAGTCCCTGTCCACTCCCTTACACCTAGGCCACCCTACCATCACTCCTCCTCTGGTGTCTCTCCCCTGACAGCCACTCAGCTATATAAACCAGCCCCAAATCAACAAAGGCCAACAACAGGAGACCTGTAGGGGAGGAGCTGAGAGAAACCCCTCCCCCCCTTCTCCCTCCTTTCCTCTGCTCAAGGCCTGGATGACTGGCTGGCTCTTCTTTGGAAGTTTAAGTTGTTTAAGTTGTCTTTAAACCCTCAGACTCTGCAAGGGGAGGCTGTGGTGAGTAGAGCCCAGGCAGGAAGCCTGGAAGCCTGGGTTACCATCAGGACAGGAAGAGCCTTGGCTTGTTACAGGAACTCAACTCAGTCTACAATGCACCATGCTGGGACAAACAGGCTAGTCAAGAAAGCAGGTAGGTGTACCTGAAAGACCACTGCTCAGAAGAGAAGGGCAATATGATAAAAAAAGTAAAGGTTCATAAGCCCAGAAAAGAAAAGGTAGAGGGAGGGGACAGAGAGAGAGAGAGAGAGAGAGAGAGAGAGAGAGAGAGAGAGAGAGAGAGAGAGATTTCAGGGTGTGTGTGTGTGTGTGTGTGTGTGTGTGTGTGCGCGCGCTGCGGCACGCTTCTGGGGAAGAAGCTGTTGGTTGCTGAGTGAGGTATGCCTCCGGGAGTAGCCAGGCCCCTAGGGTTCCTGCAGGGGTCCCAGACAGCCTATCTCACAGAGACTGTGAAATCTAGATGAGTCTGGGCCTGTAGAGGAAAGAGGCAGTTTCCAGTGATGAGCCAGGCCTGAAGATAAAGCAGGGCTCCCTAGGAGATGACAGTTCCACAGCGGCCCTGAGGAGAGAAGCCCCCAGGCCCTGATATAACACACCTGGCTTAGAACAGAGCCCTGGGAGGCTGAAAAGATGGGTGATGTCCTCCTCGAGGCAGCTGCTGTGAGGAGGCGCTCCTGAAGGGGCTGGAGTTCATTCTACCTTGGAAGTGTGCACAGTAAACGGCTTGAGACTCTCTTGTCGCTCCAGGCCAGCAGCCTGGCCTGTGCCTTACAGACCTGGTTTTAGGCCAGCGCCCTTATCAGAGAAGAAAGGAGCCCCGAGGCTAGGAAGCCAGTGAACAGACAGGGAGACAGACTGGCTGAAGGAGGGAGAGGGGGTTCAGATGTCCCACAGGCAGAAAAATGGAGAGGAAGAGGAGCTGCCTGAGGTAGAAAGCTGGGGGGGGCAGAAAAGGACAGAGTGAGCAAAGAAGGTAAGAGGCTAGGGGAGAGGCGGAAGAAAGCGGTAGGGGGAGGGGGAGGGAAGGGGTCTGCAGAGGACATTGCCTGTTCAGAGTTGGCTATGGGGCCTGAAGCAGGGCTCCAACCAGGCTACAGCTGACAGCTGTGGGTGGCCTTGCCGGCTGAGGTACCAGGATTAGTTCTTGGGGAGAGGGCAGAAGACAGACACCCAAACCTCAGTCACTCACTATTGACAGAGTCCTAGCCAGGGCTGCTCCCTCCTTTCCGGGAATGCCATTTCCAGGGAGCCCAGGCCTGCCACCAAACTGCAATTGTGGACCTTCGAGAAGCAGCTGTGGCAAACCAGAGAGGCTCTGGTTTCACATCCCACCACAGAGGGGAAAGAAGGGCAACTCCTGCAAAGGAGAGGGGCTCTCTGCCCGCAGTGGGGGTGGGGGTGGGGTGTCCCGCGTCCTGCTATTTGCAGTTTCCATCTCTAAGGGAAGGAGAAACTGTGAGAGGCCACGGCAGAGCCCCAAACAGCCGTGTGAAGTGAGAGGGCAGCAGGCAGAAAGGAAGCCACCGTGAGGCAGACGGGGAGGGCTGGGTGCAGCAGAAAGAGGCACATGGCCCTGTAGTACTGTACGCCACTCTAGGGCCAGGAGCCAGTCAGTCCTGGCTGGCCCAGCATGACTTCAACTGCCAGAGCTGTCCCTTCCTATGCGCAGCAAGGAGAGGGGAGATTCTGACTCCTTGGGGCTGTTGGGAAGACAGTGTTGGCCTGTGGGACTGAAGGAGACTGAGGGAGGGGCCTTTTGGCCTGAACCACCAGGGGGCCCAGGAGTTACAAATTCACCCCAAGCCAGCTGCCATTGAGTGTAAGCGCAGTTGGTGGTGGGCTTTTCCACCTTACCTCCCCACCCCCACCCCTGCCCGATTCCCTCACCAGGCATGGAGCAGCTGGCTCTGCCACCGTATCTATAATGAAGAGGAAGTGTGGAGCTGTGGGACTCTACTTAAAGTTTTAGGTTTTAAGGAAGGAGACACAGGGACACTGCCCCAGTCCAGTAGAAGGAAGGCAGCCTCCATCTCTGAGGGATGGACAACTGTTCCCTGGCACTAAGCAGTTCTGGCTCCCTCTTGCTCTTCTGACTGGACGGCGGCCAGGGTGTGGAGAACTAGAACTGGAGAGTACTGGCTTTAGGCTTGGGAAGAGAGTGAGCGGGCTCATCCCAGCCTCCCTGGCCGCTTGTGTTCTGAAAAGCGGGAGGGTGAGGGGAGTCTCCAGGAAAAGGCAAATGCAGAGCGGCCAACCAGGCCCTCCCTCACAGGTGGGAGTCCTGAATGAAGAGAGGAGGAGGCTGGGCAGCTGCTCAGGCTGCTGGGAACAGGACTTTCTGCCATGAGGAAGCCAGCTGAGAAGTAAGGCACGTGTTGCATGTCTGTGTGTGCAGTGTGAACACGCATGTGGATGTGACGTGAGTGTGTTATGTGGTATGTGATGGTTGGGAGGTGTGGGGGTGAGTATGGAGGGGGAGAGTGGCCCTGGGAAGGCAGGCATGGGCTGAGGAAGAAGAGGCTGGGGGGGGGGGGTCGTGGAGGCCAAGTTGGAGGAAAAAGAAACCGGAGAAAGGGAGGGGGAAAGTTCCAGGTTACAAGGCCATAGGAAGTCCTCACAGAACATTCGGGTGGTCCGATAGAAAACTGCCCAAGTGTCCCCTGTCCCTCTCTGTGAACACCTGCCTGTGTGGTCCTCTGCCTGATGACAGGCTCCGGCTGGACTCTAGTGTGCATGTCCTGGCCTCCTCAGCCCTCTCTGTCCTGATGAATCAGAACCAGGGGGCTGGCTGCATTGGGACCATTGGTTCTCCACATGTTGAAGGGGATAGCCGTGTTTTCGGTTTGATGTTTCATGCAGTGGTTTCCTTATCTGAATACTGTAAGGACTCAGTGTGACTAGGCGAGATGACAAATGGGCTGATGCTCATTGAGTGGTTATATTGCGGTGACTAACCGGCTGTGAGTGGGACTAACCCAGCCACTGATAGGGGAACCCTGCTGAAAACGAATGAAGCTTGAATGAACCCTCTGGCTTCACTTGTGTCTAATGCTTTTCTCACAGATGTTGGAGGTTGTGTAGCTGAACAATATGTTCCCATCAGCATAACACCCTCTGACACAGGTCACAGGGTTACTCTAGCCGTTGTGTAAGTTGCTTTTCAGGAACTTGGAGGCAGCTCGTGCTGGTTGAAATTGGGGAGGCTTCTCTTGGACTTATGCCAGTGGCTGATGACCCTTGACATCAAAGGGCCAAAAGTCCACTCTCAAGCATGTGAATGGCTCCATTTCTAAGCACATACTCTGGGAAGAGCCATGAAACTCCTGGGCCCAGACGCCCATAATTTCACTTTTCTGGTAATACCATTCCCCACACCTCAGACCTCCCTGCTTCTGTGTTCTGCAAATGCAGGGAGACAGTTTGAGCCCTATGTTCCTGTTTCCACACACTGGGCAGCATCAAGAGTAAATTATTTGGGGCTGGCAAGGTGGCTCAGAGGGCACTAAGCCATTTGAAACAAACAAGCAAGCAAGCAAACAAACAAACAAAAAAAAACAGTTGCATTTTGTACCTGCCTCAAAAATGAATAAAATGGGTTGGCAAGATGGTTCAGCAAGTTAAGGCACTTGCTGCCAAGGCTGTCTTCTGGCCTCCACATGCATGATGTGGCACCCAGAACACACACATACACATACACACATGCAATAAATAAAAACATAATAAATTGTTTTTCGAGACAGGGTTTCTCTTTGTAACATCCCTTGCTCTCCTGGAACTCATTTTGTAGACCAGGCTGGCCTCGAATTCACAGAGATCTGTCTGCCTCTGCCTCCTGAGTGCTGAGATTAAAGGCTTGTGATACCACAGCCTAGCTGATAATAAAAAAAAATTTAAGGCTAAATTATTTCTCATTCCAGTAATTAGTGTACTGCATAGCAAGCAAAACAAGGCTATTCTAGTGACAGTATGACAACCATGCCGGCTGCAGCTAGACTAATGGAGTAAGTCTGACCAACTAAAGGATGAGTCAATCAGGAGGCCGACTCGGTGTCTCACATGACTGACTGGATGGCTAGTTAATGACAGCGGATTAGAGGATGGTCATTTGGTTTGGCTGACTGAAAATTCATACTGACTAAATAACCAGTCAATTGACCGACTGACTGATGGATGACTGACAGACTGAATTTATCTCCCGGAGAGTGTCCACTGAAGAACTTGATTGATGGCTGTGACTGACAGGCTAGCTGGCTGGGAGGTGGCTATCTTTTTCAGACTAATTGTATGACTGCATGTTTGCCTGTGAGCCCCGTGTCTTGACTGCTTTGATGGCACGTCTGCTCCTCAGAGAATTACTGACTGGCTGTTGACCCATCAGGCCACAGACTGTGGCTGCCTCTGATGTGCCGTGACTGGCCTGGCCACTTGCCTTACTTACTAGAAAGTGATCATGTGGCTGTCCTACAGAGTCTGCCTGGCTGGTACCTCATGGTGTGAGTGATTGTGTCTGAATGGCTGGCCATGACAGGGAAACTGAATGTAGCTATGAGATAATATCCTAGGGATGTGGCTTGACTATGTGGCTGACTGATTCTGGGTAACTGATGCTACTGGCTGGCAGCTGGATGTTGATTGGCTGGCTGATGGATTGAGACTGACCTGGAGACACGCTGACTGTAGTAGTGACTCAGTGTTAGTGGGTGTGGCACATCAGACTGTAATTGAATCTGCCCCAGAGACAATGTCTGGAAGATTGCTATTGGCCTGATCATCTGACTGACCCTAGACAAAAGCAGCCATGACTGAATGTCCCTGACAATGTGGGCAAGTGTGACTGTCATTCAGCCAAGTGCTTGCCCGACTGGGTATGCTGACGGGCAGACTGGTTGATGTTGGCCAGGCTTCTGGCTGGCTGGGTGTGACTCAGAGTGCAAGCGACTGTGCCTTGCTGTGTGGGCCTGGCTGTGTCACAGTCTGACTGTGAGACAATGGCAGTCTGACTGACTTTCCTGGCTGGCCTGGAAACACAGCCTCTACCCTTCCCAGAACCATTAGAGAACAGAGTGGGAGCCAGCCCAGTGTGAGGGGACAGAGCAGCTTCTGTGGAAGGAAGAAGGAGGCAGGAGCTGCCAGGGGGAGAACAGGAACAAGCCCAGCCCTGGAAAGTTCTCTGCATCACCCTTGCAGGGGCTGGGTCACTGGCACGCATTCTCTTAGCTATGTTTTTGGCTCAGTCTTACAGGGCCTCTGTTTGGAGGCAATGTGGGGAGGGGATGTGGGGGAGCCTATAAAAACATTTAACCAATAACTCACCGACAAGGCTCCAATTATAGGGGGTTGGGGTGTTGGGGGTGGGAGTAGGCATAAGCCCGCCGACTGCCATTTATGGGGCTTGGATCAGGGCCAAACATTGCCCTAGAAAATCCAGGCCTTGTAAGGCAGGGCTGGGGAACCCTTAGGGAGATGTAGTGTGTCCGACAGTCACACCTCTGTTATTGACACCATTTTGTAGCCAAGGAAACAAGTTCATAGCCCTTGAAGGCCCAGGGTATCTGTCTCCAACCCGGGTCAGCTGGGGCTGGGCTGACCCTCTAGATCCCTCCAGCCCTCTCCTCTCCCATGCAAAGGTACCGGTAGTGAACTTCCAGGGCAGTCAACCATCTCAAGCAAGTTGCCCCACTTCTCAGCCTCAGTCTTGGCATCTTTGAAAGGGTTAATTTTAGAATGTTGTTGGCAGAACTCAAAGAGTGTGCACAGGGTCCTCTCCCTGACTATGCTCCTCAGTTTCCTCTCGCAAGGGAACGTCAGTCATCCTCTCTTCTGTGAGCTTGTGGCCAGAGGAAAACACACCCCAGCTGCGTTACTTTTCTCTCCTCTGTAGCCTAATAATTTCTCGAAAGGAAGGGTCTGTCTTGGCCCCTGGTTCAGAAGATAGGGTCCATTACGGTGGAAAAGCATGGCCAACGAAGGGTAAAGTGGCTCCTTACACCATGTCCACAGTCAGGAAGCAGAGAGAAGTAAATGTTTGTGAGCAGTTGCTTCCTCCTTTCTCCTTTTTCATTCAGGCCATGACTCCAACCCATAACATGTGCCACCCACATTCAGGACTGCTCTTTCCTCCTGGGTTAAGGTATCCCTAGAGACGCCCAGTGGTGTGTCTCCTGGGTGATTCCAAACTCATTCACGTTGACAAAATTAACTATCACACTAGAAAAAGCTTGGCTAGTGCTGGCCCAGGAAGCTATCAGATGTTATGAACTTCTCATGATTATTAAGACTCATCCCTCAAGAGGTACATTAGGGTTAATTAGGCTCTCCTATGCAAAGGTCTCTGGGAAGCCATGATTCGTCCCCTCAGTGTGACTGCTGTCCTATAAACCAGTGTGGTGCACATACCTGTAACTCCAGTGCTTGCGAGGGGAAGAAAAGGAGGAGAAGGTCAGGGTTCAAAGTTAGCCTGGGATCCAACAGACTGTCTGAAAAAACAAGACATAAAACCAAACAAAGGCACAGGGTGAGTGGACATTTAGACAGGGAGAAGACTGTTTAGTCGCAGGGACAAGATGTCCATCTACAACACAGGCCTGGGACAGTTCCTTCCCTGTAGCCTCTTGGGACACAGCCCTTCTCTTCTGTCGGACTAAAACCTCCAGAACCAGGGACAATTGATGACAGCTGTGTTTTTCAACCACCCAGGTTTCACGGCAGTCCTTGTGCTCATGTGGAGACTTGTCAATCTCAGAAGGGTCAAATGAGCCTGGCCCGAGGCCTCTTTGGGTCCCAGAGGGCAGATGCTGCTCTAGATACCTCCTAGGCTCCCAGAGCTCTCTGTCCACCAGGTACTGGGTTCTGGGGAGGCTGGGGTCAAGCAGATCAAATGTGAATTCAATTATGGCTTGGGGAGGAGTACAGGAGGTCACAGACAAAATGACAACAGGGATAAGGCCAGGGCTTTGCTGGGAAGCCTGTTCTGGGAAAGTGGTATGGTTGCCTCCATAGCTACAGAGCAGGACAAGGCCTGCCCTTGTCACACAAAGGAGGAAAATAAGGAAGACATGGCCTAGGTATGGTGGCTCACGCTTGTGACAGCTACACTAGGAGTGCTGGGGCAGGAGCATCACATTAGTTTGAGGATAGCTGGGGCTACAGAGTTTGAGGCCATCCTGAGCTACACAATAAGAGGTGTGATAGCGTGGGGTGCATAGTGTTAGGCTAGCTAAGAACACAGCATGAGTTCCAGGCCAGCTTAAGCTATATGCATGTGGCTGTCCCCTCATACCAGGCCACATGTGGCAACCACAGCTCTGTGAAGCATGTGTGGGAACTGAGGCGACCATGAATCTGTTCGCTATTAAAATTGATCTAGTTTTCCCCTCCATTTAGCAGAGGAAGCTCATGTTACACAGAAAGGTTAATTACCCCCAACTTCCAAAGGTTTTCTGTTGCAAGCTTCGGATTCATTTTCTGCAGGAGGACCCTGTGAATTCCACATTGAAGGGTGTAGGCTTAGTGAAATTGCTCTCTGGTTCTGACAGACCCCAGATGTAACCACCTCCCAGAAGGGCCATGCAACTGAGACTACCCAGGCACACCAAGCATCAACAATGTGAGCTTGCTGTTTCCCCAGCATGTGTGTGTGTGCACGTGCACGCATATGGGACAGAAGACAGCCTCTGCTGGTTTTTCCTCAGGAGCTGTCCTTTTTTTTTTTTTTTTTTTCCTCCCTTTTTGACAAGGTCTCACTGTCCTGCTGTTCTAGGCTAGCTGGCCTGAACACTCCTCACCCCACAGGGAACCTCCATCTCTGCCTCCCCAGCACTAGTATTATGATTGTGTGACACCACGCCCAGCATACTCATGTGGGTTTTGGGAACTGAGCCCAGGTCCTTGTGCATGATAAGCACTTTACCAACTGAGCTGCCACTCTAGCCCCTCCCCTCCTTAGGAAAGAGACCACCATCTTTTCATAATATGGTTGCAAAAGTAAGAGGGTCTCAGCCGGGGGTGGTAGTGATGTACGCCTTTAATGCCAGCACTCGGGAGGCAGAGGCAGGTGGGTCTCTGAGTTCGAGGTCAGCCTGGAGTAAACTGCAGGATTACACAGTGAAACCCTGCCTCAAAGACAGAATAAACAGAAAAGAGTCATAAATTCTAAGATTATAGAGAGATTAATCTCAGGGCTACAGCTACAAAGCCTGTTTGTTCCCAACTCTGGAGAGACTAAACTGTCTATTGCTTCATAAGTAAGGCCTCAAGGAAGCCCAAGAGACCCTGAGTCTGCACTGAGAGCTGAAATGGCAGGGTGCAGTGCAGGCCTCCAGCCCCAAGCCTGACCCGTTCTCCTCCAGGAGCTCTGACAGTTCCCTCCCGGCTTCAGCCTGCCTATGACTCAGTTCTCGCCAGCAGTGTGTGAGGACTTCCTGAGAGTGGGCTTGGTGTTTGTCTGTCCCCTATTTCTTCCTCCTGCTGACCTTAAGTCCATGTGGTCTCGGTGGGCTACTGCTGTGGTGGGGTCCTGGGGCTTATAAACCTGTGACCATGCTGAACCCGTGACAGTGCTGTAGGCCTAGCTTTGGTTCTGGGGAACTGGCATATGACCCAAATTCCTAGGACTTACAGCAAGCAGATAAAAAATAATCCATGTGTGGAATCATTTCTGAGCAATATGGATATAGACCAGAACTCATAAGAGGCAGCTTTCTCTCCCAACACAGTACCCTGACTGCTGGATCACAATACAAGCAACTGTGATAGCTTTTCTGGGCCAAGCACTATTCAAAGCACATAAAACCTATTAGCTCCAGAAGATAAGCACTGTCTTTTTCCCCATTTAATATAGATGGAGAGAACCAAAGTTAAGTAACCAAAGTACAGTGCATAAATAATGAGGCTGGAGAGATGGCTCAGCAGTTAAGAGCACTGGCTGTTCTTCCAGAGGATCAGGGTTCAATTCCCAGCATCCACATGGCAGCTCACACTGTCTGTAACTCCCAGATCTGACACACCCTTATATAGACATACATGCAGGCAAAACACCAATGCACATAGAATAAATTATAAAAAAAAGATTAAAAAAGCAACAAAAAATGTATGCATAACAAATAAGCCTCAAATCCAGAGCAAGTGGGAAGGAGCAAAGTCAAAGACCTGATTCCAACCATGCCTGAAGCTGGCTCCAGATTTCTCAGCAACACAAGCCAATTCATTCCTTTTGTTGGTTTACTTAAGCTGTTTTGTTGTACTGTCTGGCAAACCTAAAGAAGTCCTGCTGGAGCCGTGGCAGAGTACATTCTTGGGAGGGAGGCAAACATCGTAGTGTTGCTGTGATCCATTTAGTAGGATTTTGTCTATGGGCCTAACATTGCCTTTTGTGGTTCTGTTGTTAAACTTACCCTACTAAGTATGAAATGGAAGCCCAGGGAGTTGGACAGTAAGTTAGACAGTAAGCGGCAGATGAGTGAGCGGCTTGACTCTAGTGTCCATGGCCTTGACCACTTCTACCTAGACTCACAATTTCAGGAAGTTGACTTGTAACACACTACCTTATTACTTCAAAATTAGCATCAAGGACTGTAGCAAAATTGCTGAAGCTAGCTGGGTGGTGGTGCACACTTTTAATCCCAGCACTCAGGAGGCAGAGGCAGGCAGATCTCAGTGAGTTCAAAGACAGACTGGTCTACAGAGTGAGTTCCAGGACAGTCAGAGCTGTTACACAGAGAAACCCTGTCACAAAGCAAAACCATCAAAACCCACTGAAGCCAAAAGTTAAAGTAAAACAAACCAAAAAAACAAAACCCAAAACCCTGACTTGGGACTGGGGATATAGCTCACTTGGTAAAATGCTTGCCTAGCATTCATGGAGACCTGAGCTTGTTCCCCAGCACTGCATAAAACCAGGCATGGTGCTGACCTGTAATCCGGCACAAGAACACCAAGACTAAGACTAAGATCATCCACAGCTATGGGTGAGTTTTAAGGTATAATGCAGAGTGAGAACACTTACCTAGCTAGCATTCTTGAGGTGTTGGGTTCCATCCCCAGCATAGAAAAGGCAATTATTACACTAATTAGTCAAGCTATGTGATTCTCATGTTCAGGTCTTCCATTCACAGCGGACAGTTCACTGGGGTTAGTAGCTCAAAGTGACCAGCCATCCCTGGACAGTTTCAGAGCATCTCCCTAGCCCTAGCCTACCTTGCAAGCTAGTTCTTCCTTCCAACTGCCAAATGACAGTTCATAGCTGCTCAGTCCCACTCCACAGAGCCACCAACTTGGACAGACTCCCTCAGCCTAATGTCCCCTCCCTGCAGCCCTGCAGCAGTCTTCTGGTCAGGTCTGGGGTGGTAGGGGGATCTTCCAAGGCACTGAGGAGGATGGTCTTGGCCAGCTGCCAGCATCTCACCTGCTATCAGGAAGAAAGGCTTGTGGAGTGGGTAAGAACTTGATCAGTGTAAGCTGCTGTATGACTAAACTGATACCTGGAGGGCCTTGTTGACAGCTAAGGCTAGCAGATAAACAAGCATGTTCTGAACATCTGCCAAGAGCCAGGAATTCTTTGGGTCATAAACCCTTGCAAATATCTGATCATCCCACAAAGTAAGGATCACAGAGGTGCAATGTTCTCCACATAACAGAGCAGTTTGTGTGTAGTACTTGGCTCGACAGTCCTTTGCTCTGGTCATCAATACCTTTCTCTGTGTCATATGGTGGTTTTGATTGTTTTAAAAATACCAGGGTGACGAAAGGGGACCAAATCTGTCTGCAGGACTTGTTGGATCTTTGGATACTCAAACAGGCAACTTCTAATGGACTGGGATGTGGCTTAGTTGATATAGTTTAGTCCTTGCTTAGCATGCAGGAAACCCTGGGTTCAAGCCTTACCATCTCCTGTGGGTTAAACTCCACGGTTCCACAATGGCAGGTACTTAGATTGGGAATTCTCCTTCAAATTCCCAGAATGGGGTCCTATTTAGTCCTAAAAAGGATGAAATCATATCATTGCAGAAAAATGGAAGGAACTGGAGATCATGTAAAGCAATATATACTGGACCCAGAAAGACATGTCACATGTTTTCTCACATATGGAGAAAATCATGTTAAATTTGTAGAATGTAGGTTGTATATGTATGCACATGACACAAGAATGAATAGAAGGGAATAATTGGGAAGAGGATTACTGTAGGAAGAGAAATGGACAAGGCAACCTAGGATGACTGCAGGTAAAGCTCACAACAGGGGTAAAACTTGCTGATATCACCCAGAGGTCAGGGGACTTCGAGGTGGAGGCAGAAAGACTGGGAGCCGGAGGATGGAAAGGAGAACTACAAAAGGGTGTCTTCTTGACATAATGTGGCCATGGTAATCACAAAAAAAAAAAAAAAACCACAGTAGCTGTGATCACCTACATAGGACCAGGGGTAGGATGGCTAATAGGGTGGAAGAGGTCTGCAGGAATGGGCAGGAATAAGAGAAGCCGGGGGTGGGGGGGATTATATTAACAAGAAACTTCCAATTTTTTTTTTTTTTTTTACTTTTGAGACAGGGTTTCACTGTGTAGTCCTGGTTGTCCTAGAACTCACTCTATAGACCAGGCTGGCATACTCAGTCAGATCTACCTTCCTCTACCTCCCTAGTGCTGGGATTAAAGAAGTTTTAAAAAGGACAAAAAAGTAATTAAAACAACGAAGTAAAATTCACAACCAAACAAGATATTAATAGACAATAAACACTGAAAGTACAGACTTCTAGTGGAAAAGACACACTGGGCACAGCATCAGTTGCACCAGGCAGCTGTCAAAGCCTCCCCTGATTTCACTCACTCACATGTGGCCTTTAATCAAATGTTGCTGCCTCTGGGCCAGGAAAAAGATAGTACCAACTAAAAGCACAATAAACCAATCATAAAACAAACTCTCGTTATCAGTAAGGTTATCAGTGGACATAAGAACGCAAATTCAGAAAAAGAAATCTCCTCTTACTAGAAATGGATCATTCAACAGCTACTTCTCAGGGCATCGGCTACTGACCTGGCAAGAGACCAGGGCCCGAGTGCATGTCCTGTCTGTCTTAGCACAAACTACACACTGTGAGGCTGACTTGCCCAAGGTCATCCAGTCCCCAGAGATGGTGACCCTCTCTCAGCACCATCTACTCCACAAGTCACTTCCAGGAATAACATCCAGGTGCTGATCTGGCCTGTGATTTATGGCAGGAACTGACAGAACTGGGGAGATAATAGTCTGGGTAGGTCCTGGTCTGGACTACATGTGGCACTCAGGACTGTGAAGTCCTTGGATCAGGAATCTGGGGCTGCTCTTCACGCTGCAGAGCTCATTCCTGGCAGTACTAGGAATCTTCTGATCTGGATGTGTTCTTCAGGGAGCCAGATCCTTTGAAGAGCGGGTTCCAGGTGGTTTCTTCCTTCCCGACTCCTCCAGGCCTCTTGACTGGCTTCCTTGGATGCTTCGCTTCAGTCACCCAAATGTTGATTCAAAAGTTTTGAGTGAGGAACAACAAATGGGTTCTACATCAGGGGATCACGGGGGTATCAAAGTCTATGGTAGAAAAGTCTGATTCTAGATTTAAAACAAAACAACAAAAAACTAGTGATGTCTGGTATGAGCCCATGATGGTGTGAAGTTGCACCAGCCTGCATACTTGGCTGCTGGCCTAGGCAAAGGCCCCTGTACAGCTGGGTCTGGTGGTGCAGGCCTGCAATCCTTGTTATTCTGGAGGTCAGGGCCAGAGAACCAAAAGTTTACGATTTGCCTTGGAAAACTTGAGGTGGCCATCTCAAAACTAAAACTGTAAAGGTCTGGGATGCAGCCCAGTAGTAGAGCTCACCTGACAAATGCAAAACCCTGCTTATGTCCAACCCCCAGCAGCAAACACAGGACTAGGAAAGCACCCACACAGTAGGCGTCTCAAGCCTGTTGTCCTTTCCACCTCACTGCTCACCCCAGCAACCTGTGAATGCATGATCAAAACTGAAGCCTGACTGGCCTGGATCCCTTAGAGAGCCCCCCTAAGCTCCAACCCCACTTTGATTAATGCTAGGCAGAACATCACCTGAATACCTTTCACTGTTGATTGTATTTGCAGGTAATGACCTATGTTTTCTGGGAAAAAAATCAGAGCCTTTCCTGTAAGATCAATCATCCCCTTTCACTGGGCAAGCAGATTAGGCCATGGCTCCCATCCATGACTAGCAAACAGCACTTGGCTGGTTACCAGCTTGCCTCCAAGGCGACTCTACATCTGTTCTGCTCGTTTCCATGATTCTGAGTACCAAGGTCCAGGTGAAGGGGCAGGTTTCCTCTGTTCCTGGCAAGAGCTAGCTGTCCAGGCACTGCCAGCCTTTTAAACATCACTCTGGCCTTGTAGGATTCCTTCAGCAAGCACCTCTTATCACACTGAGGTCTCACTGGCAAGCAGTTCTCAGGACAGTAAAGTATCCACATAAATTTAGCTTTAGCCTCTCAGTGAGGTTAATAATCTACTCTTCCTGATGTCTATAGTGTTCCGCACATGTTACATGGGCGGTTCCATCCTCCCAAGTGTTCTCAGTACCAGAGTCAGAGGGATCCCCACAAAGGGCCTACAAGTATCACAAAAAGCATGGGAGGAAGAGCAGAGAACTTTTCTGCACCTAAGATGTCTGGGGCAAACATCAGCAACACTGACACCATTTACTCTGAAACCTTCCCAATCCTTCTGAAGAACTGAATGGTGATGAAGTGCAGACAGGGACCATTTGGTGTTTCTTCAATGAGGCAAGACTGCACTCTTCTCCCTAGTGTCAGCTCAAGCACAGAACCAGACAAGAAGTCCTCAGGATGAATCCTCCAAGGCAGCAGGTAAGAAGTCAGCCTTGCTGTATGGCTTGTGGGCCAGACAAGGTGTTTTACACCATCTGGTCACCACAGGCTTAATGGGCTCTGGCAAGAGCAGAGGCTGGCTGAGGTCTTTCAAACACAGGGAAGCCCCTCCAGCTCCTTCCTTTGGATAACCACAGCCTATCTGAAAGAAGACAGACACAATAACTTTCTTCCAATTTTGATGGTTTTGGGGCTCAATTATCCTTGTACTATGTTTGTGATCTATACACTACAACACTCAAAATAACTTCAGTGTGTGCTAACACGAGAAATAAAGGAACTATGCTTTCTATCCCCACTGGAAACATTCCATAAGTGGGAGCGGAAAAAAAAAAAAAGATGAAACTAGGCTTTTCTAAGGGCTGAAGTCTATGGAACAACAAAAATAATCATCTCCAATGTAAATTTTACTATTTTATTTGTGAAAAAACTACAAGCAGAATTCATAAATAGACATTTCTATTTAAAGCAGGAAAATGATAAAGTGGCTTCTAATAACATAGTCGTGCACATGCCAATAACAGGAATATATTAACATCTTTTATTTGCTAGACAAAGAGCAGTGTCCAATATAAATTTCCCCCAAACATTTAAGACCTGTGAATTTCTGACCAGTTCACAAAACCACCGACACTTTAGCATGAAGAGAAAACAAACCTAACAGACTGTCAGCTCTAAGACGGACGGAGCAGAAACTTCCAAAGCATTATACAAGCCATCTTTCTGGGCAAATGGAAAATAGAGCTCGTATAAGACATTAACAAAAGTTCACAAGGGAAGATTATGTTCTGACATACTTAACAAGCATTCGCTATCTGTCTCCAACAAACAAAGCTAAGGAAATAATGTAACCATCTTTACACAGTAAATTAAGGTTACAAGTCATACACAAGAACAGAACTGCTTGCGCGTTAGAAACTGTTCAGCTCCATTGTCACACTCTAAATGTTGGCTCTTAAACCATTTTCGGTAACATACAAGCAAAGGTTATTATATATTCAGCAATTAATAAATTCTCAATAATTTAAGATACGGTAGCTTACAAATGCAGACTGAGAATGGTCTTGATAAGGCAGGGAGAGACATCTTAGCGGAGCTAAACTCACAGAAGCTTCTGCCAATGTTTTGAAGTATCCAGATCCAAACTGAAAGGTTTCGATTAAAATATTTTTGTATCAAGATGTCTTTTTATCTTCTCCCAACTGCATGACTCGGGCAGAGCAAGTCAGGTCAGCTCTGTGCGTGTGCACATGAGTGTGAAAGATCATGTACTAAACATACGGGAAACTTGCAAGCCTTAACACTGTGCTTTTTGTTTGAATATGCTTTCTGTGCCACCGAATACCAAGTATTTCTGGTCCTCTTAATGTCTCTTTGTAAGCTACACTAGTGTTTTTACCTACTGAGTACTATAGTAGGGCAAATTGTAAATGCAGGAAGCTAACAGGAATTCCATTTCCAGAATGCATGCCTGAGGATGCCATCATTTAGCACCTACCACACCTCTTCACCCCAACAGAGCCTGTGACAGCTGCAACAGGGCAGCCAGGAACATCTGATTGCTTAGACTCCGCTGTTAGCTGCAGTTTCTACCTCAAGGCAAGTTCACTCCACTCGTTCTGAAGCCTTCCACTCCCTTCACCTCTCCTCATTAATTTATCACGGAGGCAAAACTGAAAAACCAAGACACCGGCGATGCATGAATTAGTAGCCTATGAGGAGCTGGTAAATCAGCCTTTCCCACTAATCTAGGGGGTCCAATCACTTTACATGAAACTCGTTTTGAAAAAGTACACAGTGTTTGTTTCTGAACAAAGTGCATACCAACACTTATTGGTTCAAAGAGCAGTGCAATCCACATGAATTTGGTGGCATTTAAATTTTTTTTAAAAAGTTAATTAAAAAACTTAGCAATTCCTTACACCTCTGGAAAATAAATATGGCTGACTAATTAACCCTCCCTGAGACCCTTAATAAAAGGAATATTAAAACTTTAGAAGGAATGTCTTTGCAATACCCCACTAATATTAAAATGTGGATTTAAAATTCATAGTCAAATCACTATGTATTATATATTCTGATGCTTACAGAAAGCACCTCATTTCCTTTGGTTCATTAATAAATACTTTAAAAAGGTATTTAAAAAGGTTAAGTACAGCTTGTATCCCAGACACAAGCACTGCTTTAAAAAGAGGGGGAGCATCATTGTCCATGCTTCTGCGAACAGGAGCCCAGCGACAAATAGCACTGCCTTTGCGGACAGAACGTAGACTACGGCGCATCAAATGACTGGTTTTAATGTAAATGTGAATGGAACCATTCCTGTTGGCTACTCAATTCAAGCTGTTAATATGTTCTTAACTTGTTGCCTCCACAGATAGAAATTAGTTCTATTATTAAGCAAACCAGGTTAACACCAAGATGTGATGTTTCCTTACACACTCTCCCACTAGTCCTTAAGAGTGTGATCAAATAAAGGAAGTTTAACACCACGTTCTCATGCTTAAAGTGACTTAAGTACTACAAACTCAGTGGATATGAAGGTAAAGTCAGATAGGAGAGATACCCTGAATCTAAGAGCAAAGCAGAACCACCCAAATTTGGGATGAGATGGGGCGATAGATTGTTATTAGTGGTCTTTGATTATCCCATCGCCCAAAATAGGAAAAAGTGAAAAGAAACTTCTGGGTTCAGTCAAGCTATTTCTGTTGAGAAGACGAAGACCACCTGCTTCACTTTCCTGGGACGTGAGATTTCCCTGCAACTTGCCCATGCACCCCTGCGGTCCTTTTCCACATAAGGAGCAAAGAAATGACATGAGTCTGGAAGATCTCTGTGTCAGGTCTGGATGTGTGGTTGACAACCGTTGTTTAATAAAATGACCCACAGCAGATTTTAAGGAGAAAATAAACAACTGCATTGGTAGGGTGAGGGTTTGGAGGGTGGGGGTAGGGGTGGCAAACAGACCATGATCACAAAATCCACCACTGCAATGTCACAGGGGAAGTAGACACAGGACTGCTTCCCTAGATGGTGTGGATTAAAAACGTACTACTGCAACCCTAAAACTAAGAGACAGCTGCTAGACGTGCCTCAGGCATGAGCAGAGGTCTGGAAAAAGGCCGGAATTCGAGATACAGAACACCATATTTTCATGAGTGCTTAATAAGAACAGCAATGTTAACATATAACCGTAATTTACACGAATACTTGGCATTCTGGAGCTAGTTTTGTTACTTCCAAATGGCCAAAGCCCTCCAACTGAACCACTTGTGATTTGTCAATTATCCCATCGCAAATGCAGGCTATCTGGAGCAGTCTTTAAATTTGAGATCACATTGTTTAAAAAATATATATTTTTTTATATCATCCAGTACTCTTAAAGACAGATGAGAGAGTCAAGTTCCCATGTAGGTTGGAACATACTTCATGTAAGACTGATCTTAATTATATTTCAGCACTTTCATAGAAGGGACTGTCCCAGATCTGTGTCAACTGTCCAATGTTGTATTCACTTCACAGTGTATCAAGCACCAGCGTTGCCATGGATTGGTTTCAAATAACCCTTTATATATAATTTTATATTTATATATATAGTTATATCAAAACTGATAGTACAGAGTATAGCTGGAAGAAATAACTAAATTTAAGAGGATATGCTGACAGGATGGAGTCTGTGAACACAATAAATAAAAGTTCCCTCCCCCCCTCCCAACCCTCTTCAACAAAACAGAAACAGAAAACCAGTTGTAATGTACATGGAAAATTGTGCACAGCAGATTTTTTTATATAAAAAGTAGATTCAGGAGCACATCCAATTATAAATGATTGTTAGGAAAATCATATAAAACAATGGAATACATAAAAGTGTCAAGAGTAACTGTCAGGGTACGAAATTCCTTGGTAGCCAGGTGCCCACGGCAAGTAGAACCTCTCCTGGTAGCATCACTACAAGGTCGTCCACAGAAGACTCTCCAGGGTGCAAGCAGCATGGGCAGGTGGAGGGCTTGAATCTCATACCCTGATTCATAGTTTCACAATTCCATGTGCAATTTCAGAAAGATTCATCATTTACTGCTGACATGTCGCCCTTTGGCGTGGGAGGAGCGGGAGGAGCCTTTGTCTGTGCTCTCTGACCCCGAGCTGCTCTGGTTCTGCTGTTCTGACCCTGCACTGGAGGTCACTGTGGAGGAGGATGTAGAGGAGGATCGAGTCTTTTCCTTAAAGTCTGTGATAATGACTGTGACATTGCCCACAGTTACAGCCAACTGCTGTGCGGTGCTCCTGTCCACGTTCTTCAGCCGGGGCCTGAAACACACCAAAGGAGCCACTTAGGAAGTAACAGCAACACAAACCTCCCACAAGCTTGTTCCCATGGACCTAAGCCGCCACCACAGAAACATTGGTGCCTGCTAGCTGTGGGTATGCTGACCACTTAGCAGTAAGAGAAATAAATGATCACCAGTTAGCGTAACTTTTGATCATAGGTGACAAACTACTTTTTTCTGTTCTGGCCAAGATGATCTATATAAAAAGGTCAGCAGCCTTTTCTAGCTTCTCATTCCACCTCCCTTGGCCTAAAATCTCTAAGTATGTAGTAACCCTGGGCTTTTGATTATGATTAAATCAACAGCTTAGTATTTCACTACAGTTTCATAGTACCTTGAGGTGTGATTCGTTTCGCTGGTCTTTGTTGTAGCGTTAGCAGACTGTATACTGTTAGCTTCACTAGGAGGATCTTTCAAAATATCAGACTTTGGTCTAAGGGGGAAAGCAAAGATTCAGAAAAATAAGTCATCATTTAAAATCTGTGATCCAAGTGCAAATTAATATGTTGTATTTAGTGTCCAGAAACTTACTTTGTTTTCTTGTTGGTGTTTTTCTTGGTGACACTGGGGCTGATGTCCTTATCTTTCTCAGGTTTCTCTTTGTCAGGCTTTTCCACCTTCTCCTTCTTCTCCTTCTTAGGGGGAGGTGGAGTAGCATACTGTTGTGCCACCTGCTGTGCCACCAGCTGGGAATTGATGCGAGGTTTCCTGCAACATTCAATACAAGATACAGTGTTAAGGGCTGTGTGAGTACTTTAACAATTTTATTATGGCAATTGTCCATTATCCCATATTTGCTTCAACGTTCAAAAGGAGACATCAAATGCATGCGGTACATATGCACAAAGCCCTTGCAATCATCCAACAAGTTATACAGACAGCTTTCAAATACATCCACTGTAGAGGGCTAATCTTGTTTTATTAAAGGGACACTGGTAATCCCTTGAAAAGAAAATGAAATTAGAAGTGTGACATTCGCTCCTCAATCTAATTATTCCAACTGGGCCTGCTCCCCTGCAGCTGTGATTGGCATGGACAACACATACAGGGCAATAAAAGGTAACCATGGTTCATACAAATTCCCAAAGGGATGAAGTCACTGTGGGGAAAACCAAACCAAACCAAACCAAAAAAAAAAAAAAAAAAAAAAAAAAAAAAAAAACAACCTCAGACAAGTGATACATTGACTGTGTCATAACATTATGTCTGCACCAATCTCCAGCTGACACAGGCTCTCTCATCACCGTTGTGTAGCTTCTAAGCAGTGCCAAACACTTTCACAATGCAGAACCATTCACAGACCCAAACTAGGGGGGGGGGAAGAAATGCTAGCCAATGTTTCTATATACAGCAACCCCCTCCTCTGCAGCCACATAATAGATCTCCCGAGTGAGGTGGTACCCAAGCTATTACAAGGCAAGTGGCCCATCCAGGATGGGGAATACCAGGCAAGGAGATGACCTGTCAGATAGAGATGATTAAGATGCTAACGACTATGACTGACCACTGAAGCTTGGATGAGACAGGATTCCTATAATAGTAATATAAAATTTCCCTAGCTAGCAATACAAAAAGAATTAATGCTCCAAATCCTAAATAGAAATACATGAGTCTTAGCAAAGTGAAGGGACTGTATACTAAACCCCGCAGAAGTCCCAGGCAGAGGACCTGGAACACCACAGCCCAGCACATAACTCGGCTATTCCTCATGTGGGACTGTTAAGCAAACAAGGCTAATGGGGTAGCCCTTGAAAAGACATGATGCAGTGGACAGATGCTATCCCAGTAAAGGTACACTCTTAGAGAATGTCTGCTCTCAGCCTCCAGCAACAAT
Source organism: Phodopus roborovskii (assembly GCF_943737965.1). Classification (NCBI taxonomy): domain Eukaryota; kingdom Metazoa; phylum Chordata; class Mammalia; order Rodentia; family Cricetidae; genus Phodopus; species Phodopus roborovskii. The sequence goes on along the minus strand of NW_026126580.1, from coordinate 94,606 downwards.
TACCTTGATCAGGAAAGGTACCTGAAAGTACAGTTCTCTGAGGGAAGAATTAAGTCACAAGATCCAGTGGTTCTCAACCTTCCTTCTGCTGTGACCCTTAACACAGTTCATGTTGTGCTGACCTCTAGCCATAAAATTATTTTTGTTGCTACTTCCTAACTGTAATTTTGCTACTATTATGGATCGTAATGTAAAAATATGATGTACAACCCTTGTGAAAGGGACATTCAACCCCCAAAGTGACCTCAACCCACAAGTTAAAAACCACTGCTCTAGATGACTGGATGTTTCCTCCAAACATCCAGACAGCTTCATTTTGGTGAAAAGGTGTTGCCAGTTTTATTTTGTGGTATCTTTTACCAGGGTACACTTTACACCTCAATGCCAGGTAAAAAGAGTAAATAAATAGCCAGGCAGTGGTGTCACACACCTTAATCCTAGCAATCAGAAGGCAGAAGGATAGCCAAGGCTAGATAGAAAAACCCTGTGTGGGGGAATGGGGTGGGGGTGAGGTGGGGGTGCAGAAATAGTGGGAGAGAGCACATATCCACTGCAGGTAAATGCAAAAGAGAATGTGAGTGCATGGTTTGGCCTCCACTCTGCTGACTTTCAGTTAGGTCAGCCACTCTTATTAGGCTGTCAGCAATGGCCCTTCTCAGGCAGAGATGGTAAAAGATGGGTGAGGGCAGGGTTGTAGGCAGAGATGTAAGTGCCATGGAGATCAGGAATAGTATGTTTTGGTACAAGGCATGTACGCTAATGTAGTCCTACAAAAGGAAAAGCAGAGACAGAGAAAAAGAGCTCCTGCACCTCCAACGACCTGTGAAAGCCTGGCTGTGGGGCAGAGCACCTAACAGCACAGTCTCCAGCTCCCTACTGTAGCTCTCTGGCTTATCCAGGATGCAGGACTCCTGACAAGAGCAGCCTGCTGCACTATGCACATGATGCAGTCAACAAACAGGTAAGATGTCTAAACAGATGTGCCAATGTTAGGCACTCACACATCAGCAAATATGCTTTAACTCTTCAGCACAGGCAACAAGCTTCATTATGGACAGGACAAAATCCACATATGCAGAGAATAAACGATGGTCCATTCATCCTAGCACAAGCACAACAGTGTGTGGGCAGACAGTGATGTGCTATGTTATACAAGCCAAAAGGAATTAAGACTAATTAGCATAGTATTCAATTATTAACCATGAAAATTGATCCAGCTTCTAAAAAGCACTGTGTTATTTTGAAAATAGCTGCTGTGTTCTAAATGTTGTATGTATGGCTCAATGACAGTTACCTTGTAAGCAACTTCCCAACCCAAACCCTCCACAGTGACAATTTCTTACTTCCTTTACTTCAAATACTTGCTACAAGCTAACTCCCTCCCCCAATTCCCACCCCCAGTATTTCTGGTGTTTAGGAGCAATTTCATGACCTAAGGGAATGCTTTCTCACAGTAAGGTATCTATGTGAGAAGCACTGATATCCCCCCCCTCCCCGTTCCAAACACATGTATATGACCAGCCTAAAGATACCAGAGCCTAAGCTGGCTGGTGGTGGAGCACTCCCAACTACTGAATTAAAAACTTTTCTCCCATGTATTTATCCTGTTGTCTTACAGGTAATATGGCAAGTGTGGTGTAATATAATAAGAGTACAGCTGGGGGTCCCAATACTAGGGAAGCAGAGGCAGGAGGATCCCTTTAAGTTCCAGGACATTGAAGGCTATATGAATATATATAAAAACTTTATATTAATATAACCAAGACAAGCAAAAGCTCCTTGGGGCTCTTACTAATTTTAAAGAGTAAGGGCTGCTTTGGTCAAGCATTTCACTTATGCAAGCATGTTGTGCCACAGGCAAAGTACCACTGCTGAAAAGGCAACCTGCAGAGCCATTCAGATTAACTCAAACTTTAAGAAATGCATGCAAAGTGGTAGACATCATTCTAAAATCCATGAGTCTGAATTTATTAAACACTAGCCAACTTTCCAAAAGTGAGTGAAACATTCCACACATAACTGAAAAACAGCTTCTTCCAACTGTTTCTTCCCTGTGGAACCAGAAATGTACTATGGTCACACCAATGAGTCTGGTGCCCTTACCCACTGAGCCATCTTGCTAGCCACCTAGAACCTTTCTCTGGAGATCAGTTAAGTTTCTTTGGCATTTTCAGTCAAAAATGGTGCCAGGATCATGCCCCACCCCACCCCAGGCAGTCCAAGTACCCCAACAACAGTCCAAACCGCATCTCCTGGACTGGACGAGCAGAGGACAGGCTCCATTTGACACTTGCCCAGATCTAACAGAGGAAGGACTGCAGCAGCATCAAGACCCACTCTCTGATGCAGTTACATCATCTGGCCAAACTTTTGTCCCGTCAATGATGAAAACACTCAAGAAGGGTAAATGATCAGTTCCTTTAGCTCAGATACTTGCATTCAATATTTAATATACATAGCTAAGCAAGTGCTTGCTTTTGAGGTACAGGTAGGTTTGTAGATTATATTGTCAACAACTCTTTTAGCCTTTTTACAGTCAGCTATAACACGTTACAAACATTTTACAGTGAGTTGGATATGACCAGAATCATCATCTTCCAAAAAGCACACAAAACCACCTTAAAAACCACAAGGACAACAATTCTCTAGGCAAACAGTTTCAAATGCAAATAAACTTGATAAATCAAGTCTCCCTCTAAGAAACACATTAAAAGCAATCCAATCTGCTGTGTAAATAAATTACTTCATAGCTGTCAAAGACCCTATTTAAAAATCTATGTAACAGTTTTGAAATTATAGTTCATTTCACTAAAATAATTATAAAACAAAGAATCTGTAATTCTTCAAACAAATATAAAAAGCTATTAGTCAATTACAGGTCTAATAATTAACCAACTATTTTGTGCAGGTGATGGTTAAGACATGTTGAACTGGATTTTAAGGTATTGTTTTTTTACATTCCCCTAAACTCTAACCCTTAAAATTACCCCCCAAAACTTAAATACAAGGAAACAACAGCTTCAAGGAGGTAATTTATTTATGCTGTAGTAGTTTCTATATCATTGGTAATTAACACTGTGCCTAAAACCTCAGGTACAATTGGATACTTACAGAAGGGAATCTAAACTCCTAGATTGGATACTCTTGGAGATTTGTTAAACTCTCTCCATGTTGCCTTAACCCAGATTGCTCATTTGGAAGGTATATTCCACCATGTGTTTGCTTACCTTCTATCCCTTAGCCTTTGATATGCACCCAAGCATATTGTTTCCTTAGCTTTCTGGCAAATAATCTATAGTCAGGTTTTAGGAAGCTTCAATCCATCCTGGCATGTACCTGCTGCTTAATGTTTCATATCACAATTTACTACTTTATTTTTGTTTCTCTACTAGTATAGTTATAAGGCAGTACCAACCTTATCAATTTTGCATTCATTACACTGCCAAACCTGTTTTGAAATAATAAGTTTCCTGACAGGAGCTCAATGCTTACTTCAGGAATAGGTGTGTGTCCTCTAGAAAGTGGTACAGAAGCAGATGCTACATCAGTTTGGAGCACAGCTCTACATTATAATGCCATACTTAACTATCTGTTTGGGTCTCACAACAAACTTCTGTAAGGCCCTTTGTATATACAACTCATCATGCCACTATTCATTAGTACTTGGGACACTGTCCTCAATGCAAAGTGCATTCTAAGCCAGGCAGGCAGTGGTGGTATACACACTCGGGAGGTAGAAGCAGGAGGGTAGATCTCCGTGAGGTGGAGGCCAGCCCATTCTACAAAGTAAGTTCCAGGACAGCAAGGACTGTTGTTATACAGAGAAACCCTGTCTTGAAAAAACCACACAGGGCATTCCACAAAGAGAGTCTTGTACAGTGCTGAGCTTTCTACACAATGGTGTCTCTGGAGTCTCAGATTCTGAAGTGAGCAAAGGAACCAAACACCAAAAAGTTATGGGGCCAGTTCAAGTAGACTTTAACTCATTTTTATGCTAAATCACATTAGCTTGAGAAGGAAAATGAGCAGATACAAGTGAAAGGTAAGGAAGTCAGGCAGTGGTGGTGCACACCTTTACTTCCAAGATTCAGGAGTCGGGGGCAGGCAGATCTCCTCAGAGTTCGAGGCCAGCCTGTCTAGAGAAATGCTGTTTTGAAACCTTAAAACTCACACACACACACACACACACAACACACAAAACCCACAACAACAACAACAACAAAGAAATCACCAAGCAAACAAACAAAAAGGAAGTAAAGAATTGCACAACAAACATTTAAAATACAGTGGTATCCAAGTTTTATACTAGATGAGGTACAAACTCTAATCCTCCACTTTTTTACCTATCTCAAACTTGATAACTACTCAAGCACATTCCAACTTTTACTCATGGGACCAGAGAAGCCATATGCAATCTGTTCTACAGTATTATAGTTTTTAAGTATGTAGGGCAAAGGGACAAACCTTAGGAAGCTCAAATCCTTCAGAAAGTCTTCTCTGTTCCTCTGGCAAAGTTTAAAAAAAAAAAAAATCTACAGGTTTAAAAAGAAGAGGAGCACCCAAAGCATGGTACAATGGGTAAGTCTGCTTATACTTAACTAGAGAAACCACACCATCACAAGTACTCTGGCTTCAAAGTGGATTCCTGTACCACCAGCAAGATCTGAAATTGCAATTAGTTAAACCCTTCACACATACATTAAAGGGATATTTGGGTAAACTGGGATGATTGCACACATGGCTATAACCATCTAGATACAACATTTCAAGTCAGCATTTACTTCTAATTAAGTACCTGATCCTATCATCAAAGCAACTCCTTTCATTTTTGATCAAGTGTCTACTAGACTTTGGATTCTCCATATTCCACAAATAAAAAAGGTCTACACGAAAAGAATCCTTCCACCTTCTTAAATAACCTTTTGCAAAAACTGCTAAAATACTAAACCTCTCCATTCTCCTCACTCATGCCCTTTTTCTCTGTTTGGGGGTCCAGACCAGGCCTTCATGTTGCATTTTTACTTTCACTTTCTCCCCTCTACCTGCCTATGGTAGAGTTGCTTTCTAGAAATACCACTGGCTGGAGAGGTGGCTCAGTGGTTAAGAGCCCTTGATGCATCTTTGGTGAAGAAATTCTGGATTTTACAAATATGCTGCTTCTTCTCAAACTTTCTAGTTGAGTATCCAAATGTGAATTCCCCCACACAAACCCAGGGGACTCGGAATTTGGTAATCTTCCCGCCCCAGTCTCAAGAATGCTGGGATTACAGGCCCACATCTCTAGACCTGACTCCTTCCACTTCTATCAACTGGAAAATTTCCCATACACTTATTTATTCTATTATTTCTTAATATGAACCTGTTTATTTTATCACACAGGGTATAAAATTTTATTTTTTTTAATCTCACGTTATCATTACAGGTTTCTTCCCTATAACAGTTCCAGCTTTTCCCTTGTGTCCATTTCAATAAACCCCACCCTTCATAATGTGTTCCAAAGTCTACAAGTTAATAAATACCAAATAGGCCATTGGATCATCTAACATTTTAATGTAATACATTCAAAGACCACCAACAGAAGAAAGCCCTTGCTAAGCTGGGGTACCCTCCCCACCCCCCATAGATGAGCTTGGCCAAAAAGAAGCTGATGCTTGTGTGTTTAACAAGGAGCTTGAATTTTAATGTCTGTCTATCACAGGCACACCAGATCAAACAATATGTAGCTAAGGGTAGAAACATCAAAAGACATAAAAGGACAGATGTCCGTTATATGAAGTACTCTCTAAAATATAAAATGCTTTCTAGGACCTTGGGTATAGAAAGAGAAAAAAAGAAAAAAAAAAAAAAAAAAAAAAAGAGAGAGCGAGAAAAAAAAAAAAAAAAACCTTAGAAAGTGGATCTTTACCCTCAGGGCCTCCCCCGCCCCCCCCCCCAAAAGACTTTGTTCATGTGCCTAGAAAAGCAAACAGCCTGTTGTGAAAGACACCAGAAAACCTAGGATCTTCTCTTCAGTCTCTCCACTGCTCAGGGCTAAAGGGTAGCAATAGCAATGGCTCTGAAACTGCTCATTCCCTAAATGGCTGCCCCACAGTCAAAGAAGACAAGAAGAGGGCACAAGACAAGTTGGTGCTGCAGTTTGCTTGACTTGGTCGGCATTTTCAGTTTTGTTTTTAAGAGGCATTTTTTTGTTATTTTCAGAGACAGGGTCTCTCTGTGTAACAGCCCTAGCTGTCAGAGTTCCGCCTGCCTCTGCCTCCTTTAAAAAGGGTGTGCTGCTTCACCGCTGGGCTGAGAAAGGAAATCTTTCTATGTTGCCTAGGCTAGCCATGAGCTCTTAGAGTATTCCTCCTAGTACAGTGTGTGAGTACTAGGTGTGCTGAGAGTACAGGTGTGCTTCATCACAGCATTGAGAGCCCCTTACATTTCAAATGTACAGTCTAAGAAGTTGCACATAGCAGAGTGATTGATTACCATATCTCCCATCTTTTGTACCTCTTTCTCAGTTCCATGAGACCACATGTTTTCTGACATAAGGATCAGACCCACCTTTCCTTTAGTTTGATATACATGGAATGACATAGCATATACTCCTCAAGTGCACATCTACTTGCACCGAGCTTGGTCTCTGAGCTTCATCCATGCTGTGTGCCTGTTGTTTACCAATCTCCTTTGATAGACATTTATGCCTTTTCCATGTTTCCACTAAAATGAAGAAAGCTGAAATGAGTACTGACTATAAATCTTTGTGTGGACATATGTTTTCATTTCTCCTAGCTAGAGATCTATGACAAGTCTACAGCCAGTTTTTTTGAGAAGCTGCCAATTTTTTCTTTTCAACACGATTATGCCATTTCACACACTCAGCATAGCCTGAACACTGTGATGGTTCTCCATCAGCAACACTGGGTACTAGCAGTCTTTTTCATTTGTGCCATTCACATGGGTGTATAGTAGCACTTCCCAGTAGGGTTTTAGCTTTGAAAACATGTCACCCAGACCAGCCCTGAACACCTCACCCTCCTGTGTCAGCTTCAATCTGGTTTTAACCTGCAATCCTGAACTATACAGGAATAGTACAGCACTTGTGAAGATCAAGATGACTGGATGATGAGCAACTACAGTGCTGCTTCTACCTTTATGTTTCAATTACACACACACACACACACTTGTGTGTACTTGTATGAGGAGGCAGGTCATATGCAGTGTCGTGTTCTATTGCTCTCCACCTTATTTTCGGACACAGGCAAGGCTCTCTTAACTGATTTTGCTACACTGGTTGACCAGTACTCCCTCTGGATCTTCTTGTCTCTGCTTCCTAAAACTGAGATTCCAGATGTGCACTGCTACATAAGGCTTTTTGTAGGTTAAAAGTAAACCAGAAGCCTACTGAATTCCATGCCTAGAGAACTTAACTGAAGTTCAAGTACTCAGAAAGAAGAACAAGAGCTTATTAAAAAAAAAAAACAAAAACAAAAACAAAAAAAAAAAAACTTGACTAATTTAGGCACAGAATAAAAGAAAACTTTTATAACTTTGAGCATTACAGTTTTACAAGATCTACTAATAATATCAACCAACACTTGAAAATTAAGCAACTAGCTAAGATGAAGACCTGTGTATTTTATATATGGGTTTTCAAAATCAGCCAAATAGAGACATACTAAACAGCTGGCAAGGACAGAAAGGTAGCAAGAGACAGCTAGCTCTTCAGATGACAAAAATCAAAATCACCGAACAATGGATTCAACACCTGACAATAAAATGCAAAGGACAGGGTCTCACAATTCTACCTCTTCTGCTGACATACTAGGCTTACAGAAGGCCACCATCAACGCTGTCTGTAAATGTTCTAGTGGGAACAATAATAGTTATCGTTTTCCATCAGCTTACACATGAACTAGAAACTCCAGCCCCCGGTCTTAGTTTTCCAGCTGTTAAAAAAAAAAAAAAAAAAAAAAAAAAAAAGGAAAGCTAGGAGTACAGTGCTGGAACAAATGGAGCAAAGAGCTCCCACACTCTCACATGTGTGTCCATAAAGCATTACCAAGTATTGAAACTGTAATGAAACCAACTATTTCCCAAGTTTCAGACAAATGTCTAAGGTTTCTGCTAAGGGAAAATATTCCAATTATGCAAAAGACAAGCCTTAAACTACTACAATGTTTACTACACACCGTCAATTCTACCACTGAGGAGACTGAGCCACAGGCATGAGGCCAGTCTGTTTTATACAGCTGATGAATGAGCCTATGTTTTCTAGTGATTATAAGAAGGTAGTGTGACATTATAGAAGATCAGAAGAGGCATTAGGAGGTAGAAAGAAGAAAATAGAAGAAAGACAAAAGGTGTAAAAACAAGCATGAAGCCATTGTTTAAGGAAACCCAAACACAGATTCTGAAAAAGATTATGGGGGAAGTGGTTGGAAAGAGCTGCCATCACTCTACCTACTTTCCTTGTAGAGAAAAAGGGAGTTACCTACCCTGAGATTTTCCTTATGAAGACAACTCAAGTCTCCAATCACCTAGATCAATCAAGATCTCCAAAAGGCCCCAGCAACTCCTTCCTTCCTAACATGGGTAGCAAGGTGGCATGTGAAACAAGAGTTCTGGCAAGAGCAAGCAAGAGCTAACTACTGCACTGTCAGTGGAGAGGACCAGCAAGTGGGGTGGCAAGATTGTTGTGACACAAAGGAAAGAGTTAATAAGTTAGTCTCAGGATGCAAGGAAGCAGATTCAAATCCATTAACTGAATGCAAAAGACTTACTGTCCTATACTAAAGTAGTGCTGATAAAGACCTGGAAACCAAAACCAAGACAAATGTGAAAAATAAAGCAAAGCTGGGAAATGTGTGATAGATACTGAGATTCTTGGTGCCCGATGATGAATCATGGTATTTTTAGAATTTGAGAATTGAATCAGCAATTAAAGTTGCTGTTGATCAGAATGGGAGGTATTTTGGTGGGCAGGTGATAAAATCATGTTTCTACAAATTAGATAAACGGAGCTTGGATCCGTGGGAACAAGTTTAATTTTAGAGCTATAGTCACCTCCATAACCTTTACATGAGCTGCAGATTGAGCAATGAAACATGTCAGCCTCGTTGGCTATTGGATGGATTTCTAAGATACATGTTGATGGATCCCTCTTTCATTTCATAATTTTAAAATATAGTATTAATAAAAGTCCCAGATGTCTTTAAGGTTGTATTAACTAAACAGTAATTAATTTATACATTTTGCAACTGCAGGGTAATATATATAACATCATTAAGGAACAATGCCAGAGGTAGGAAATTGCCTGCTAAAATGACTGGGGCACAGTGGATACTTTCTTTTTAGAGGTTTTAAAGTCACCATCACTTCATTTTAAGAACCCATCAAACCCCTTCACAGATGAATACACTTCTATTTCTCAAGAATCCAGCACTGATAGTGCCTGCACATTCTTAATGGTTAAGTACAGGACCAACTCCTAAAAACCTTTCCCAGTTCACTACAGAAGCAACTTATAATGTTCTGAGGCTAAAATGTCTGTCATGCTTTCTTCACTGTACCAGGTGTCAAAGGGTTTTCTAAAAACACAATGAAGTCACATTCCTAATTCTAACTGAGATGCTGATGATTTTTAAAATGTGGCACAAATTCATGAGTCAAACACAGGAAACAAATATACCTTAACAGGCAAGCTGAGTATGATTTGATTTACTTCTATCCTAAAAATAACTGGCCCTGAAAATGAATCCGATCACAGGCCAGATGTGATTGATTGTACACAATTGAAATTGAAGTGCTTGGGAGACTAACCCAGGAGAATCTCAAGTCCAAGTTCTGCTTCACAGTGAGAGAACCTGTCCAACACTCAGGAGAGAAGAGGAACTCTGTGAGTTCTAAGTCAGCCAGGAATATACAAAGTGAGACTCTGTCTCAAAAGCAAAAGCAAAACAAAACAAAAAACAAGCAAACAAATAAAAGGCCCATAATACTATGTAGTAGTCTTCCCCACTTATCCAAGTTTTGCTTCTAATGTATTAATTAGCCCTAAGCCAAAAACACTACAGCAGTAGTCATCTCACAAGTTAAATAACTTTTACTGTGGTATAATATTAATTTTATTAAGCCTAACTTAAAAACTAAACTGTGTGTGTATGTCACTGAATGGCTAAAAAAAAATAGTGAATATATGATGAGGTTTGGTACCATACAAGTTGGAGGAGAGGGTCTGGGGGAAGATATCCCTTAATGATAAGGGGCTATTGTATTAAATTTTGAGCTGGACTTTTGTTAGCCCCAAATTTAAAGCATGTTTACTGCTGAGCCCAAGGCCCTAGGAATGTGGCTAAGTTACCAAGTCTGTCAGTATCAACTATCTTTTTCAAAAGGGCTGTTACTACACAAACATCTTCTCAGTCATCTTGGAAAACCACTCTTACAAATGCTGTGTATTTGCTTCTGTTGTTCTGGACCCACTCATGTAGAAACAAGAGGTAAACACATGAGTTAGTGGAGAAAAACAGGAAACTACAGTGCTTTTCCCAGAAAAAAGATCACCAGACGAATGTCCTTGGAACACATCTACTCTCTGTACTATGAGTGGAGCAAATGGGAAAAGGGAACATTACCACAAATCAAATGCTCCCCCCACCCCCAGAGTGTCTCTGTATAGCCTTAGTTGTTCTGAAACTCTGTAGAACAGGCTGGCCTCGGAACTCTGAGACCCCCCCTGGGATTAAAGATGTATGCCACCACTGCCCAGCCTCTGCTGGTTCTTAACTTGGTTGAGTGAAGTTGTCTCTCTTGGAAATCTTAACATAATAGTATGACAACTATTAACTCAGACAATAACTGCACAACAGAAGGTATGATTTGTGGATCCTACTCATGTTGTTCAGGCTGGGTCCAGCAGCCATCCATCCTCATAAAACAAGCAAGAACAGGGATGACTGATCAGGACTCTGAAGCAGTGTGGCAGCCACATCACAAAACCTATCGACAGGCTCACATGGTGAGCAACTAAGACCTATACCTGCCAACAGCCATCAAGTGCCCAAAGGTCTTCAGTAACACTACACTTTCTTCAGCCCTACCAAGCCTTCAGGTAGCAACTGACACATTTAGAACTTCATCAAGGATAAGCCACTCTCAGATCCCTTTATTAAAAAAAAAAAGACAGTACTTATGCTTACAATTACTGATTGGGGGGGGATACATTAATCAATACAACAATACAGATACAACGAATACACAGAAATACACCTATTATCTCCCAAATGTATAATAACTTTTATCAAGTGATGGATGGCTTGGAGAGACAATATTTAAGTTATACATTACGATCAAACCTACTCTAGAGAGAATATTGGTGAATCTGAGTAAGTCCAGAAAGTGAATCTTAATAATCATGTGTCTCTATGTTAAGAGGAATGTGTTAGATAATTCATTGTTGCATGAGCATCACACTGCATTTACACAAACCTAAACCTAAATAGTCTGCACATTACAAACCTATGCTGTACAGTAGTGGTGGCATTATAGCCTAATCCTCGCATCCCCGTGAGGAAAACAGTAACATGGCGATAAATTCAAAGAAATGATCCAACCAAGGTGTACTAACTAAGCAGATGTGAGACAGCTGCTGGCATAATGTAGTACACCGCTTTACAGTGAACAAGTATGAGTACAAATGAAAACTACAGTAAATATTTAACCAAGTCAGATGTGGTGGCACACACCCACATTACCAATACTTCAGGGGTAGAGGCAAGAGTATGAGATGGTTGAGGTCAGCCTGGGACCACCCTGCAACATACCTCAGTTATTCATTCATTATCAGGTGTGTGTGTTTTTGTTTTTGTTTTTTTTGGGGGGGGATTGTCAAGACAGGGTTTCTCTGGTTTTGGAAGCTGTCTTGGAACTCTCCCTGTAGACCAGGCTGGCCTCCCGCCTCCCGCCTGCCGCCTGCCTCTGCCTCCTGAGTGCTGGGATTCAAAGTGTGCACCACCAACACCGGGCAGTTCTTAAGTACTGCCCAGGGATGGAGGACATACTCTTACATCACCAGCAATGCAGTAGTAGGCTTACTTACTAGGTAACTAGGTTACCACACACAGTACTTTGTATTTCCAGTGTGGTGGATATAATGTTACCAGGTAAGAGGACCACTTCAGTTCCTGAAAACATCATGGGATCACCAGTGTATTTTTGGCCTGTACTGACCAAAATGTCATCATGTGGCAACTGACTCAATACACTGTTAGTATTATTTACTTTATTTCTTTAGATCAAGGATCAGCAAACTTTTCCTGTAATGAGCCAAGCAAAATCTTCAAATATAGCAATGAGACAAAAAAAAAAAAATTAATAACACTTAAGTAAACCATTAAAAGCTTAATCCCTCAGGCAGCTGTCAAAAAGCAGAGTCCTCATGAAGGAGGTGAGGTCTTCATCTTAGGACAATTCCAAGAAGCCAGTGAAATATTTTCTAAAGGAAACTCCAGTCCTTGTTTCATTTGCCTTAAGACAGTATTTTGTCTTTGTCTCTAAAATTATATACCCATTAATCTCAATAGAATTCCCCCCCCCCCCAATAAAAGCTCACCATTAAATGTCTTTTCTCGAGTGAAAATACCAGTTCAGGCAACTGAAATCAGTCTGGTGGGTCAATCAATGACCTGTATCCCCATACAGGAAAAAAGAACAGGATCAAGCTACATCGGCCACAAATGGAAGAGGCAGGTGCCCACTGTAAAATCAGATTGCCTTGCTCTCTCTCACTTGGCTACAACTTGGTGGCTGAGGAAGGTAAGGTACCAAGCTTGCTCCTTGTAATACAAACAATAATAGAGAAACCTTTAGTCTTCAGTACTTCAGATACACAATCAATCTGCATATACACCAGAGTCCCTGCTGACATAAAACTAAAAACTGAATGGTGTGTGTGTGTGTGTGTGTGTGTGTGTGTGTGTAGTTTAAGAAAAGCCAGTACAAGAAACTTTTCAGTTTCACATACCTGTAATTATTACAACTTCTGATAAAATTTCCCTATGGTGCTTTAAAGCAAGGTAAACCGGTGTTAGTTTTTATGAAGACTAAAGATTAGAAATAGTCAAAGAAATAAAACTAGTTTATTTCATAATTCAACTCCATTTTTTTTCTGCAAAGGGTAAAATGGCATGTGTGGAAACACTTCAATAATAAAAAAAAAATCATTACTAGGGTGGAGAAATGCCCTAGTAGGTAAAGTGCTTTGCCACTAAAACTGATTTGAGTATGATCCCCAGGACCTACATGGTATGGTGTAAGGAAAAAACTGAGTCTCCACATAAGCAATGGAGCCCGTGTGCACCCATACACATACAAAATGAATTAAAATGTATTAACAGTCATTTCCAAAAAGGCAATGGGAAGGAGGTTGGCAGAGGTTAGATTTCAATACAGCAACAGAGATCCTTAGAGGAAGAAATTCATCTCTCCACATGCTTGAAGCACTCTGGGTAGCTCCACTTATTGCTTGAAAAAACAAGCCACCTTGGTACCTATGTTTGAAGGAGCCATTCTGGGTCAATTTGAGAAAGATGTTAAACAGAAGACAAAGGGGGCATATTCTGAGGACCTAGATGTTAGAAAGGAGATATGGTGACAGACGTTCACCCAGAGGGTGAAGAGCACAATGCTGCAGGAAAAGCTTCCATTAGACTTGGACAGCCACCATAGCACAAATAACTAAACCTTGTCCTCAAAGTTACCAATCATAGGTCACTTAATATACTGTTATGGCAAGATCAGGAAAAGCCACTACAGAGATTCCAGCTTAGACAATGCTTTCTGAAGCTTACCAAACAGACTTAGGCTTCCTGCAAGGCACTCATTAGCAATGAAAACTGACTGTCCTCATGCATTTAATTCCCACAACAATTAAAAACCCGGGACAATTAATGGGTAAAAGACCAACTATGACTTTCTTCTCTCCTGTTTATTAGGATGTGTTTTTTTAGGCTCTAAGATTTACCATGTTTTGATTTTTCCCTTTCTGCTTAAAAAAAAAAAAAAAAAAAAAAAAATCAGTCCACTCTATATTATGATAAAAATGAACTCCAAGGCCTTGCTTTTTGGCAAAGCGGTATGGGAAACATCTTGTGTACTCCAGGTCAGCCTTGAATTCACAATCAACATGCCTCAATCTCCACAACACACATTTTACAGAAATGCACTACCATGCCCAGATAGGGGTGAGGGAGGGAGAGACCACTAGTGAGAGTTTCTTCCTTTTAGTATTTAGTATATTATGATTTAGTATAGTATGATTTAGTATGATTTAGTATTTAGTATATTATGATTACACTAACTTCTTTTAATATTCACTTGATTTTCTTAGAAGTAGTACGGAAACTCATCTGCTATTAATAAGCAAGCATCAGACAATAAACAAGTGGTCTGCACAATAACTTAGAATTTTAAATGTTTAGATAGAGGATCTCCGTCTCTTAAAAACAAATAACTAAAATCTTAGCTATCTTACTCATGTCAATAAAATCACTGCAGTAAGCATTAGTGATCATTTGGTAACAACTGCTTTGAAAAATAACCACTCTTCATAAACACTGTTATTTCCCCTCCAACAGGTTCCCCACAGGATTCCTTAGCATTTAGCCAGTAAGCTCTTTCAACCAGGCCTAAAAGCCACAATGCCATGCCCATCTAATGCCTGTCTTCAAGCATGGGGGTGGGGGGTGGGGGAGAGATTGCACACAAGTGACTACTGTTCCCTTTGCATCCAGTCCAACCCACAATGTGACAGCCCTTATATGTCTCCTTCCTGTTTCCACCTCTCACACTCCACACAGCCAGACAGCTCTTGATCAAAGGGTCTATATCTTAGGTCTAGGATTTATGTGGTTCTGTACACACATCTGTAGAATTTCTGTTATGTTCAGTATTACTCAAGCAGCACAGATGCTGGCAATACAATGGCAGGTGAAAACAGGCACTTGTCAAGAGCAGAAGTAGATAGGAAAATGCAATGTAAGTTAGCATTCCAAGAGATACCAATGCAGGAGAATATTCAAAGAAAATAGCTGTCTGGAATTAGAGAATAAATAGAAATTGAGGACAAGGAAGGGAAGTGTCAACCAAGCATGGGTAGTCTCTGGCAGAAGAAACACAGCCCTGGAGAAAGGAAGAATATCATCCATTGCTATTGTACAGTAAAAGACCAACCAGGGTGGCTGCATACAGAGACCAAACACACAGGATGAGAGAAGGGGAAGGGGGGTGTTGGGAAATTTCAATGTCATAGATACTTAGCTACTATGAGCCCTCTATACAAGAGTTGGAAACTTAGTTTTCTTTCTGGGTAAGTTTAACAGCCATAATTGAACACCCACACAAGTTTCTTAAAAAAAAAAAAAAAAAGGGGGGGGGGTGGTGATGGTGGCAGGTAACCCCACTAGATCATAATGAGCTATTCTCAACCATGCTTACCTTCTATCTGTGTGATGCAATACTGCACACTGAATGGGCTGGGAAGCCTTTAAAAGAACAGTCACCTGGCCTCAGCAACAGATAGTGATTGAAGGTACATGAATGTGAAAAACCCCTTGGAAAGGTTATTTTGTAAGTATCTCTCACTCACTATGGAGATTCTAACACGAAGCCTGAACTGCTACGCAAAGCCTAGTGGGAAACAGACTACTGTTCCTGAAACACTGCACATCCTCACATTCCTCACTGCCGAGAGACTACAGCAGCTTCCAATTCAGATATCCACCTGCCTCTGTTTCCCACGTACTAGGATTAAAGACATGTGCCACCACTGCTTAGCTATAAATGTGTAAATTTTAAAGTATTATTTTTATCAATATTTCCAATTCATACTCCACACTTCCATGTTCTTTTCCTTTCTCTTAAAGAAAAACCTATAAAAAAAAGAACCCAGTCTTTACTGGTGGGTTCCTGGGAATGGACCCAGGTGGGCAGTGTTGGTGCACATCTTTAATCCCAGCACTCTAGCAGCAAGAGGCCAGCCTGGTCTATCAAATGAGTTTTCAGGGCTATTATTACACAGAGAAACCCCATCTTCAAAAACCAAAAGCAAGTAGCAAGCACAACTATGTATCAAACAAGTAAGTGTGTATACTTCTTGAAGGGGAAAACTAAGGAATGGACTTAGTCTATTTGCCCTACCATGATGCATTACCTCAGATTGAGTATCTTGCCCCTAAATCTAACAGATGTGGTGTTATATGAAAGTCCATTTCTCAATGTCCTCATATGGGGAAAGAAGAACATGAGAAAAAGAGAAATCTTTTAGGACATATAAGTACATGAACTCCCACCATAAAAGTAGGCCCTCATGACTTCATTCCCTTCCAAATCCCATTCTTGACAACACACTAAGATTAGAAGCAACATTTGAATTCTGGAGAAATACAGTCACAGCAGAACAGAGGCTAACAATAATGACTTCTGTTCTTCAAAATACACCAAGAAGCTGAAAAGGACTACTTAGCAAGAATATATATTTCAAAATAGAGAAAGAACTTTACAATGCAATCAAAATAATCCTAATTCTTCTTCTTAACTGAGCTAAAAACTCCAATAGAAATGTGAACAAAGGCTACAAAAGGGCAGCAAGGGAGATGCTTATCATTAGTCATTCAAGAAATAAAAATTTAAACCACAAGGTTTCACAGCACACCCACTCAAAAGGCTGTAATATAAAAGACAACAAACCAAGTCCTGATGAAAAAAAGGAAACCATAATCCTGTGTTGATAGCAATAATGTAAAAATAGCACAACTACTTTATAAAACAGTTTGAAAGCAGTTAAAAAGCTTCTTATAAAGTTAATTTTACATTTTGCTACCTACTCATAGGTATCTACTACTAAAGAAACGCAAAAACACATATCCATAGTCCTATCTAAGGTCTTACCTAAATGTTTACAATATTGTTCATAAAAAGCAATAAAATTAGAAACAATCCTAAATCCTATCTACAGATGAATGAGGAAAATGTGGTTTATTCAGGTAACAAATTACACAGCAATAAAAGAAAGAAATGAAGTATTGATATAACACAATGAAGCAAACAACCCTTATCAATATGCTGAGTGAAAGATTGTATGTTTGATTCCACTGGGTGTTTGTTTCTATGGAGAATAAAAAGTCAACAGTTGCCCCAGGGCAAGAGGACTGACTGCTAACAGGCACAAGGGATCTTTTGGGGGTGGTGTTTTAGAACAAAACAGGATTAAGGTGAGGACTGCACAGCTATTAAAAAAAAAAAAAAACACTTAAAAATGAGGCTTCTATTTTTAAAATCTGTAAAAATGGAAATTGTAGCAACCCAATAGATTTTAACATAGAAGCCAACTTAATTTTCAAATATTTTTGCATATTATTCTATACTTACTTGTATACATTTACATTTTCAGACACAAAATACAGACAGGACTAAAGGAAATTTTCAGAGACCCGCTTTTCCTGTGTAAAGCATGAGGTTTAGAACACTGACACAAAGCATGCACATTTCAGTCCAAGAAAATGTTATTTTAAAACCCAGGGACTGATGACCAGCAAGATGGCTCAGCGGAGAAGAGCACTTGTTTCAAAAGCCTGATAACCTGAGTTTGATTCCCACAGCGGTGTAAAGACAACTGATTTCAGAGTTTTCTGTGGCCTCCACAGGAGAGCAAAGACATGCACATGTGCTTCCTCCAATGATATAAAAGAACCTTTAAAAAAAAAAAAATAAATAAAAAAAAAAAGCCTTTTAGCTTTCTGCTCAAAGGAGGCTGCAGTGCAATTTCCTTCAGTCATCACAAATCTGGGTTCATCTAACACCAGCTGCTTCCAGAATGCTGCCAAGGCTGCCCAAGTTCAACCACAATGAGATATGTACCCAAGGTGCATTAGAGGCGAGTCAGTGCCACATCTGTCTCCACAAAGAAGTTAGTGAGGACAGTGACTGAGAAAGGTCTGAAGATTACAATGAAACTGATCATTCAGAACTGACAGCCAGACAGACTGAGGTGGTACCTTCTACCCCTGCCCTGATCAAAGCCCTCAGGAAGCCACCAACAGCCAAAAGAAAAACATTAAACATAGCGGAAATAATCACTTTTGCTAAGACTGTCAACACTGAAGAGCTATCAAACTTTCTGCAACTATCATTAAGGAGATCCAGGGTACTACTGCACAGTCTTGTGGGCTGCAATGTAGATGACCATCATAGTCATGACATCAACAGTGGTACAGTGGAATGCCCAGCTAGATAGGCAACAGGAGAAAAATCTCAACAGAAGGCCATTTAAGAAGACCCACCACCACCACTCCCTGGCCAAAGAACAAAAAACCTCAAATACACTATCTAGTAAAAAGTTGCTACTAAAAGAATTCATATGACCTGACTTTGTAGCAAGACAAACCACACATTCTAACACACAGAAATATGCACACTATGAGATTATACACAAAACCTTGGGGGGGGGAGGACGCCAATTTTCTTAGTCACACCAAGAAAAATGGTACATGAGACTTTTCTGTAATGATTCTCACAAATGCAGTGTGGAATTACAATTTTTCAAGATAAAGACTTTTTCTTTCATTAGACGACAGATCACTGCGCAGCACCTGTAGCTCTATGGAATACCAACATGTGGTATATTCTGAGGCTGAATTAGGTTTAGTGCTGCAACAAATTAATCTTATGAACAATTTTTACTGAACCAAAGAAATGTGCTGAAAAGCAACCCTAATTATTAGATTTCTAACCATGGGGGTGAGAGGGTAGTGATGATGGTACATTCAGGGGTGAGAGGGTAGTGATGATGGTACATTCAGCACCAACAATTCTCACAGGACAAAAACAATCTCACCAATCAGGAATATGCTGCCCATTATGGAGCCTTCTTCAAAACAGATACACACCCTTTCTTCTGAACTCTATAGACTCAAAGTTCTGGTGACTAACTGGACTTCTTAAAAACCTTGACTGGCATCTACAAAATGGGTTATGATAGAATAATCTGAACATCTACTACTTACAGTTTAGTTTGTTGACAGTTCAATTTCATCTCTATTTTTTATTCTCATCCAATGGCTTGTCTAAAGTTCAGCCCTCTTGAACCTGGTGACCTAATAATAATGATGGGACCAAGGTCCCAGGAAAAAGAAAACCAAGGGTGGGGAAACTCTCCTTCCTCTAAGGAAGGAGTAGCTAGCTAGCTATAAGATGCAATATAACGGACAAAGCACAGTATAGGTCTTTTGCTCAAATACAGGGTTGAACTGTTAAAAGCCCAGGACTAGGATACTATGAAAGACTTTAAAGGACCAAAAACCCAGAGAGGTATACTTTACAAGAACAGAAATCCTTTCAAGCTCAAGCTTCCAATATTGTAGTTAATAACTTTGAGATCATCTCAAGCAGGTTACTAAACAACCAAAAGCATGTAATCTCTTACCAAGAAGGTTAAAACGATGGAATACTTCCTGTTCTAGCCCTCCCACCTCAACAAATAACTCAGACAGCCTCAAATGTCAGTAGTACAAGGGACGTTCTGTTGTCAACCACACTTTTTAAAAAATTTTTAAAGTTATATTTATTATGTATTATACAGTGTTCTGTTGTGAGCCACCATGTGGGCACTGGGAATTAAACAAAGGATCTCTGGAAGAACAATTAGTGTTCTTAACCTGGGAGCCAGCCCCCAGCCACACTTGTAAAATTATTTTGACAACTCTTAGTAATGAAGATGGTTATCAGCTAAACTGATCCCTAAAAGCAACCCGCCTATGTAGCCAAATGTGGTGGTACACATCTACGCTCCTAGTACTGGGAAGACCGAGGCACCTGAAGAAAGGTCACAATGTCAAGGCCAGCCTGGGCTTTATTAAGTGGTCTCTGTTCTCTCCCACAAACAGGTAATAAACTACTGTTACTCAGCATATCAACATGTCTAAGAAAATCAAGAACTTATAGGGTATAAGTATGATGCTAATTTTTTTAAAAGTTCATTTCAAAGAAATAGATTATGATATAAGCATATAAAGTTCACTGTCAGAAGACAGAACTATAATAGAACTATAATGAGTATGCTACAGTCACTATTAATTTTTTCATAAAAATGAAATTAAGTACTGAAGATGTAAAGACACAGGAATTCACATTGTTGGTGAAAATAATGGGATTTCTGAGAAGACAGAAATACTTTTTTCTTATTAAGATTTAAATAACCAAAACTCAGATCCCAAACCAAAATGGTCTTATTATATAGGAATACCTCAATCTCATTTTTTAATATTTAAAAAACTTTGTGTAAATATTAACAGATCCTTTTTCTATTTAAGCCCCCCCCCCAAAACAAAACTCCATTCAGGACAGAGGACAGCAAGATGACTCAGTTGGTAAAGGTGCTTGCTGCCAAGCTTGCTAGGCTGAGTTTTAATTCCTAGGAACCACACAGTAGCAGGGGAGAAATCACTCTAACTTGTACTCTGATCTTCACATGCACAAAGCAGCTGGCATGCACACACACACTAAATAAACTGCTTTCCCCTTGTACTTCTATATGGTCTTCTGAAGAGGCTTAAGTAAGCCAGCTACATCAAACCTGCAGTCTTCGAGGTAAGGAAGGAATGAATGCCCCCACATTATTAGACAATCTGTTTTCTGATACATGACAATATACAACCAAAAAGATAAGCTTCAAAAGGGATGAAGACACATGTAGAGCATTTCCATTCTGCCAAAGTGCTCCAGGTGGCCCACAATGATCTACAAAGGAGGTCATTAAGAAATATGACCAATATAAAAGTAGACTACAAATTCTTACAAAGGGAAAGGAATCACTACCAGTATGCTACAGATGGTAATTTTTAAAAACTCATACATTCTTCCCAATGGAGGAAATCAGAAAGGCAGAGAAACAGTTCACACCTTGAAGACCCTCACACCTCATATCAAGAAGAGCAAGTAAAATCAATCAAATTACAGGTCTGCTAAAGTAGCATGTGAGCACTAGAAATCTGAGAGTTGCCATTGTTTATATACTGTAATTGGGAATAGCTGGAGAACCATGAGAAATGGAAATCAAGAGACAGCCCTTATCTGATTTCAAGATGTTAAAAAGGTACATGAGTTAAGCTACCAGTCAACAAGGAAGGAAGGAAGGAAGGAAGGAAGGAAGGAAGGAAGGAAGGAAGGAAGGAAGGAAGGAATCAAACACACTCAGTACTCTAACTGTTGTTCTGTAGTCAAAAGGTTAAAACCACATCAACAGCTAAAATACCATGAGAACTGGGCATGCTTTTAATCCCAGCA
The DNA here is from genome assembly GCF_943737965.1 of Phodopus roborovskii. NCBI lineage: Eukaryota > Metazoa > Chordata > Mammalia > Rodentia > Cricetidae > Phodopus > Phodopus roborovskii. The sequence goes on along the minus strand of NW_026126580.1, from coordinate 73,285 downwards.
AAGGCAGAGGAAGGTGGATGGATCTCTGTGAGTTCGAGGCCAACCTGTTCTACAGAGGAAAGGCTCCAAAACAACACAGAGAAATCCTATATCGAGCCTCCCCACCCCCCAAAACCAACTAGAGGTCAATAAATAAAAAAAGACTTCACCAAGGCCAAACAGGGTATTAAAACAACTTAGGACCAATGGGTGAAGGATACATTCATTCACATGAAGTTAAAGAAAAAGAAATGAATTTACACAAGCTGGGACTAAAAAGAACAGGCAAGAAAACATGATTGGGGGAAATACATGATCAATGCTTCCAATGTGATGGTTTCTCAGACTGCATTTTAGGTGTAAACCTCTTTATATTCAACAAAGATAGCAAATGTTCTGTGTTTTGTCTGATTATAGTTATGCTTGGTTTTGTTACAGAACTAATATTGAAATCACACATCAGACCACAAAACTTCCCATAGACAAGTTTTACTATTTATCATCTCTTAAAATCTGAAGCTTAAGTTAAGCATGATGACTCACACTGTGATCCCAGCACTCAGGAAGCCAGACTGGGCTACACAATGAGTTGTACGTCAGCCTGGGCTATCATCTGAAGCACTAGTAAAATATATTAATGAACAAATTATAATAAAGTCATAAAATTAAAGTCTACTCGTTTAACATAATTTGAAGATGCATACTAAAAACACTGTAAGTGAATCATATTTTTGTACAGCAAAGTATTTTCTCACTAGCTTGCTAAATATTTTTAAAATGTATTTTCATTCCCTGACTAATTATTGGCAACAAATTCTAACATTTTAAAGCTGTCAATTTAGTGTCAAAACCACCATTACCATTACATACACACCCCAGAGACTATAGCACCCATCTTTTCAGAAGTGATCTACACTAAGCTTTTGTGGAGGCATAATCTCAGTAATGACTGGAAGAGATCATTCCATTCTGTCAACACTGAAGCTTCACACATTTGGGGGGTCACTATGCAACTTTCCATATTCAATAAATAGTGCAGAAATTAATTTTCCCACTCTTCTTCACATCAATATCTGGTTCAAATGGTTTTTCTAAGTACAAGAAAATGAAAAGCAAACAAACACAGCCAGCCTCAGTTTATTCAAACATCAACTGTTGGGCTTTGGCATGCCTGTAATCCCAGCACTAGGAAAGGAAGAGTCTTGAGACAGGGAGACAGAGTTGAGTTGGAGACCAGCCTGACATACATAGTAAGACCCTGCGTCTCAAAACAAAACCCTGATAGTTTCTTATTGCCTGTCATCTGAGTTTCCTTGAGTTGAGTGAGCACAGGGAGGAAATGGGTGTGATGACTTTCATTTCTGTTGAATCTTGAATTGCCAGATGTAAGGAAAGAAAAGTCAACTTCGCCAAAAGCCTTTACATGATTCCAATTTGTTTTAAGGGGATTTTGAGAAGAAGGGGAGTTAAATAAAAAAAAAAATAATAAAATAAAATAATAACCTGATGGTTAAAATGAATCTAAGGAAATTCCAGATCATGAAGTGGAAACTGGCTGCTGTTCTGTGCTCATCACTTTGCTTACTTAAGTCTGTGCTCTTTCATTCAATGAACACAGCACAGGGAACACATGTCTATACACTACAGCTGCAAACTCTAGTCTATCTGCCCAAAGATCTCTTTAAGAAAACATCAATGCCACAGCAACACTGCACAATGTATTTTAGTTTCTTTATAAAGAAAAACTGTATAATCCAGAGAGGTTTTTGTACAACTTGCAATTCAGTTGAGAGGGAGCTTAAATCAAAGATGAATTCTGTCTCAGATTACCGAAATTTCAAATCAGCGGGCGTCACCTCACTCAAGACCCCAGCACTTGGAGAGTTGAGGTAAGCTGCCCAGCTAAGTCAGGCTGGGCTAGAATGAGCCCCTGCCTTCATAAATAACTCAAAACATTACACAAATTTCTATCTAAACTCTACAGTTTAGCATAAATGTCTACTTCTATTATTTTGAAAATTAGTTTGCAAATTGATAACTGATGCATAAATTTAAAATGCAGCAAATCTTTTTACCAAAACACCCCAAAGCATTGGGAAAGATGTCTGTTCCACTCACGAAACTCACATTAGGTCAAAGAATTCTGACAGCATTAATAAACAATTTAGAGACTTCATTTATAAAACAGTACCAAAGAGCTGAAATGAAGGCCTAGAATTGCCCATTGATAGACTATGACAGTACCTAAATCACTACTTGGTTCAAGAGCTCTAGTCCATCTCTCTTGAAAAATCCCTTCATAAAAGAACTACAACCATTTTGAGTGCTACTCAACTGCAAAATCCCTGAAGAAAAGTTTTTATTCGTAGAGTTTAATTTATCTTAATTGCCACCCTAAGACATTTTCAGGATCCAGACCACCCAGTCCCTTTTTGTGCACTTTCCATGCTGAGTAGAGAACTTCTGAGGAGCCCACCTGGAAGGGGCTTGCCTTAAAGCAACTGGCTTCATCAGAAGCCTATTATGCAATCAACTGTTAGGTCAGCTGTGAGCAGAAATGCAGGCATGAACTTGAAAGGGAAGTGTGATCACAGGAACCATCCTAAAAATTAATATAGTGTATGCAAAAAGTAAAACCAGAAACAGAAGTTAAGGAATAAAACAATGGCAGTCAGGCATGGTGTTATGCCTTCAATAACAGCACAGGAAAGGCAAGAGGATCTCTGGGTTCAAGGATAGCCTGATCTACCAGAGGGAGTTCCAGGGCAGCCAGGGCTACACAGAGAAACCCTGTATGACAATATTTCCAAGCTATTCTCCTAGTTTCTCATTTGTGCTGCAAGATGACTGAGTATGCTGTGCTAGTGTACATTTGCTAGAGATTAATACAGGCAAGTGCTGGGTTGCATTCTCAGCCCTTGGTTTTTTTCACATCAGCTCTTCAGTGTCAGCTGGCTTTGAATTTGCTACTTAGGTAGCCCAGGCTGGCTTCCAACTCTTCATCTTCCTGTTTCAACTTTCTAAGTGCTGGGACCATCGTATTATGCTACCATACTTTACTCACAAGTTTTGTTTTTGTTTTTTTGTTTGCTTTTACTGAAAATATCCATTTACATAGATATTTAACCAACATGTGAGAATTAACAGATTATGCTCTGAAATGTACAGTGAAAGATACAAAAGCCACAGTTAGTCTGCTTTGGAAAATTTAACAATTATCTGCCCTAAAAGTTTCAAGCCTAAATATAAAGAAACAAATAAATGTGAAGGGAAAAAGAAATTCAGTACAATGGGGCTGGAGAGATGGCTTAGAGGTTTAGAGCATTGACTCCTCTTCCAGAGGTCCTGAGTTCAATTTCCATCAACCACATGGTAGCTCACAACCATCTATAATGACATTTGTTGCCTTCTTCTGGCCTGCAGGAATACATGAAGGCAGAATGTTGTATGCATAAAAAATATATAAATAAATCTTTAAAAACAATCCAGTACAAAATGATTCCATGTTCTGCTGAAGACCTAACACAAAGCTGCTTCAATGATCCAAAAGAATCAAAAATGGTTTCTCTCAAGGTTTATCATTAGCTGGGCCTTGCTCCAGAAGCTAGATAAAGCTAGGGATAAAAGTAAAGTTTTCAGACAATTATGCAAGTATAAATTGGCCAGAGGTGTCTCTCAGTGATGGAGTATGCCCTGGGCCACAAACTATTATGTAGCAGGGCAGGCAACATAATGGCATAAAAGAACATATTTAATGAACACTGATCAATGTAACCAAAAAATGCACATAAGGGCAAGAGAGTCTTGAAGAGCAAAACAGCAACCAGTTGTTCAGTAGAAAAATTATGTGCTCTCTGTATTTTCTAACCTCCAAGAGAGACTAAACTTGGCAAAAACCACTTTCAAGGTCACTGAGTTGATACAGGTACAAAGAGATTCTTGCAAAATACACTGAAACAAAAAACGCAATGAACATTAAGGCAGCAGAATATTAGAGGACTAAAATGAGAAAATTAAGTATGTTGACTGTTATGGTAGATGGGTATCTAATGGTTCTAAACTGTGGTTACACAAATGGTAGAGACACTAAATAAATAGACTATTTCTATATAGCAAGAAAACACAAGTGCAATTCTACTAAGATTAGGATTAGGAACATTAAAACTTGGCCAGGCAGTGTGGTGCATGCCTTTAGTCCCAGAACTTGGAAGGCGGAAGCAGAGGCAGACAGATTTCAGTGAGTTTCAAGGCCAGCCTGGTCTACAAATAGAGTTCCTGGACAGCCAGGTCTGTTATACAAAGAAACCCTGTGAGTGAGAGGGAGAGAGTGGAGGGGGGCCGGGGAGAACACCCTGTAGCAAAGCTTAATTCTGACAGACCCCATCTACACTGGGGTCTCTGTGAGTACCATATATGGAACATCAGATGTGTATTGACTGCACTAGGTGCTGTGTATGGAGGCACAGCTTTGTCAAAGACTCTACAGCACTACAAGATATAGTGGCACTATCCCAGGACTGAATGGCATGGTGGTGTGAGAGGGGAGGAGGGCAGGGGAGGGCAGGGGGAGGCACGTGATGTTCTATATATGGTAGTGACAGAGACCCCAAAGTAGATTGGGTCTGTCAGAACCAAGCTTTGCTACAGGGTGTTACCTTATTTTAATTGTAAAACAAAGGTGTAAGGATGTGCTACCTCAGGGCTGCAGTATAACAAATAATACTTAAAAACACACACTTGTCTTCTGTACCAGGTATTCTGTATAACTCCAAAATTTCAGACATTCTTTTGAGTTGTTTTGTTTGTTATTGTTTGTTTGAAACAGGGTCTCAAATCCTGTAACTATGTAGACCTGGCTGGCCCCAAACTAACATAGATCTACAAAACTCTGCCCCTGAGTGCTGGGATTAAAGGTATGTACCATAAGGCCTAGCTTCAAGAAATTCAGACATTTAAATACCACTGTCTTCGTCCTCAATTAGAAGGATATGTAAATGAAAAATTTAGTAACAAAACCAGAAAACTGTTCAGTTACATATAAACTGAACATGCCAATGTTTGTAACAGATAAAAACTCCTTCAAGCAGAGACACCAAAATATAAGTACTTATTCATATGTCATTAGGGGAAATAAATTACAAATAAACTATGTTCCCTATATACTTTTAAATAAGTAAGTTGGCACCCTAGTATTTAAAAGATGTTTAATAAGACCTGTCTTCAGAAAACCACAGTAAATCAGAAAAAAGAATCACATAAAATTGCATGTGTGAGGTCTCAGGAGCCTCCTTCAAAAAGAGAAACTCTAAAACAATTATACTACATCAAATTTTACCCCAAAAGTCAATTAGGAGAAGCATGTTCCAAAGTGTCTTCAGTGTGTGTGTGTGTGTGTGTGTGTGTGTGTGTGTGTGTGTGTAGGCAAAATTTCACAATCAGGAAGAACAGTAGGAGTAAGTTCTTTGCATAAGATATGATGGGTGCCATGTTTAGGGAAGGTTCACAGCTCTCTGTTCCTAGGTAGACATAAAGGAGGCATTTGCCAACACATGAACTGAATGTTTACTGACATACATTATGTCCTCAAATAGCCAAGGACAGCTGCATATTCCCTTGACTTCCTCAGTAACTTTTAACTGAAGGAACTGGACACAGAGCCAGCACAATGAAAACAGAACTTACACAAAGGACTGAGCTTATCCACCTGACTGCCCAGGCAGACAAGTGCTTTCCATTGGACCACTTTACTGCAGAGTAAATCATTCACAAACTCAATGCTTCTTGCTAATGATTTTAATAATAGCATGAAAAGTTCTTTCAAAGAATTGTATAATTTTCTAACTCAAGCGAACAACCCTTTTGATTTCAAAGCAGAAGTCAGAATGAGAAGAAACATTAAGATAAAGAAACATAGGAATTAGTAAAAACTAAATCTCTTAGTATATATACTCATTGTTAACTGAGTTCTGTTGCAGGCTCTGTGATTAGGCCTTTTCCCAGAAATCTGAAAAAGCATTATTCTATTGCTCTCTTCTAACTGAAATAGCCCTTTAAAAAAAAAAAAAAAAAAAAAAAAAAAGATGGAATGTTTGGAAGATGCAGGGCAAAGGAGTTTTATGGTTTGTACATAATAATTGGTCCATTTAGCTTAATCACCTTTCCTCTGTCTTACTGACCACAAAATCCAGAGTTACTTTTCTGTGCAGCAGCTTCTACACTTCAAGGCTGCAGTAACAACTATCTCTCAGAACTAACTGCTTTGAATGTTAATATTAGAGGGAAGAAGACATAAAAGTGATGTGTAAAACATAAAGCACTATATAAACATCTAATGTTTCAGAATATCTAATGACTGATAGGCTGTGCTCAGAGGTCCATAACAGTAGTTGTTCAGTTACATGTTTTTCTTTTTAAAAAAATATTTCAACCTGTATATGACTATGCACCACATGCATGCCTGGTACCCACAGAAGTCAGAAGACAGTTTCCAACCTCCTGGAACTGGAGTTACAGATTGTTTTGAGTTGCCAAGTGGGTGCAGGGAATTATGCCTGGGTCCTTTGCAAAAGCTGTTTGCTCTTAACCACTGAGCCATTTATTTCTCCTGCCCTTTTTTTTAGCATATTTTTGGACGTACAGATTCATAGAATATTACAAAATAGTATACCGTGGTCCTATGTAGTCACATTTCAGCTTCTGTGTAATATGCACCTTAATTATAATGCAGTGTCAGAACCAATAAAATACCATTAGTATAATGCATACTTAAGGAATTCAATGTCAATTTTTGATTTATAATTTGACTTATAATTGTTAAAATTTCAAGATTTTCACTCTTACTCATGAGGCATAGTGACAATGTACATGTATATGTATAAATGAATATATTCTTATTAGCATTTTTAACTCTTCAAATATCAAGTCCTTGTGCTGAGAACCAAACCCCTCTTTTTATCTTTAAATAATTAACAAATCTTCAACCAACTGTGATACAGCACACTCCTCGCTTTATTTAGGGGTGTTATGCCTCTTAATGCCCCTTTACCATGTCATTTAACACAGGTTCACACTAACACAAGACACCAAAAAAATCTTTCACAATATGAGCTTTTAATGTTTTTTTCCCCACTCATCCTAAAGCCCCTAAAACCACAGAAGCTATACATTAATTAACGTTCTTTGTCTTGCAAAGTATTCCATTCTGTGGAGATGCTTCCCACCTAATAAAATACTTGGGTTTCTTTTTGTTTTTACTAATTTGGAGGTTTGACAAAGCTGTGAATATCTTTTTGTATGATAAGTTTTCATTTCTTTGAGCTTAAAGATCAAGGGGTATAACTGCTAGGTCATATGGTAAGTTTATGTGTAGGAAGAATCTGCCAGACAGACTATTTTTCAGAGTGGAACAGTTAGTTATACATCCTCACCAACAATAGATAGGCCTCAAGCCACTTTTTATGAACTGTAAAATATTCTACTCAAAGCTGTAACATACTTTAAATAATCCATAAAATTTATTAAAATATGTTAATTTCTTTAATGTGTATGTTCCAATGCTCATGAGCATGTTGTAACACAGATCTGCAAATCAATGGACAACCCACAGGACTCAGTTCTCTCCTACTACCATGTGGGTCCCATGCACTGAACTCAAGACTGTCAGGCTAGCAGAATGCAGCCTGGCTCATGGAGCCATCTTGCTAGCTCCTGAATCTTCACTCTAACACAATGTCTGCAGAGAAATTTTATGGGCCAGTTATTCAAATTCCTCCAAGTCACTGGCATGTATTCTAAAAGCATGATATTTAAAATAAGCCAAAGGTCTATGAGAATCTCCATTTCCCAACCTAAATTTTTTTTTTTTAAATCTTCAAAATTTCATTTGCTCCTATTTAACAATGAAGAAGTTAGCTTTCCTTTGATTAGTAACTTAATTTGTAGGGTTGTGGGGGGGTGGGGGGTTCGAGACAGGGTTTCTGTGTAGCTTTGGCTGTCCTGGAACTTACAGAGATCCACCTACCTCTGCTGGGATTTTAAAGGTATATGCAACCCCCACCTGGTTGTAGTTTTGTTTTTTGAGACATGGTCTCACTGTTTCACCCCATCTCACTTAAAATTCATATACAGACTAGGTTAGGGTCCACTCACAGAAATGAACCTGCCTCTGCCTACCCTACCCTAAGGTTTGTGCCACCTTGCCTTCCTTCACAAGCAGCTATCACATCAGTGTTGTCTTTGGATTGTACTGTGTCTCATGTTTGATTTTAAAACTGGCTTCCTCACAGTTAAGAGTACAAAGAATACATATTGCTGTTGCAGAGGACCAGAGTTTGGCTTCCAGTGGCCACACTGAAAAGCACTTAACAAGCAAGCTACTCCAGTTCCAGTTTCTGTGGGTACCTGCACTCCTCACATGCACTACAGGCAAGCATACAGAATCTTTTAAAATATTGAAAATGTTAAATCTTTTAAAAACCAAGTTGTGACTTAAAAGAAAGCACTTGGCGGGGAAAAGCATGTAGATCTCAGTTTAAGGCCAACCTGGTCTACAGAGTGATTTCCAAGACAGCTTTGGTTTAAGAAAACTGACAATTTCTGAAGTGACCCTAAACAGCCTTCTGCCATTATGTGCTATGCATCATATGAGGTAACATACTCAGAATTGTGATTATGATATCAAACTATCAACTCTGAAAAACACTGAAAAGCTTTATGTTCCAAGTGTCCAATATTAAGCCAAGATTTAACTATTTGTATAAAACTAAGTGTGTCTACCTGGTTAGTTGAAGCTCCAATCTGAACCGGCAATTCCAAGATGTACTACCCAGACCAGCAGCATGACACTGCCTGAGAACCCATGAAAAATGAAGTTCTCAGGTCCTACTTCACAAATGCTTATGAAGACTCCAGGAATAAGACCCAGCAAATCTGTTTCAGTGGAGGGTTTGGGTAAGGTACTGATAAAAAATTCAGTATCTGGGTCCTTCTAGAATACAATCTACACAAAGCAAGATTTTCACTTTAATCTCTACAAATAAGGAATTCAAAAACATGAAACGTTCACAAAACTTGTTCATTAAATACAGCACCAGGCAAAGTCCAATGAATGGACCTCTTAAAATCAATTCCAATTGGTGACAAGAGTATGCTTCCATTTTTTGTTTGGTCTCTACATATCCTGTAACGTATTTTCTTCTAAACTTAGGACAAGGATGGGTTCGAGTTTATCAATCTTTACTGATACTCTAACAGTGAGCTGTAGAGATGGCTCAGCACTGAATGCTCTCCCAGAGGACCTAAGTTTGATTTCCCCACATAGTGGCTCACAACCATTTCTAACTCTAGTTCTGGGGATCCAGCACCCTCTTCTGGCCTCCATAGGCACCAGACATGCATGTGGTGCACACATACATGCAGTCAAAACAGCTACATATTGATAAAAAAAAAACAAAAACAAAAACAAAAACAAAACCCAAAAAACAAGTACTTCTGTTCCAGAGGACCTGGTTTCAGTTTCCAGAATCTACAACTCCATCTCCAGGTGACTCTCACATATTTAACTTCTGCAAGCACTTGCACTGATATACATATGTCCATACACCCACAAAATTGAAAACACACAATCTACTAATAATTTACAAGGTCCTGAAGTAACCTGCAAGGAGTGCAAAGTTAACACATTTAAAGAGTTCAAAATCAGAACTGAGCATGAACAGTGACCTAGGTCAACTATACTTTTAATCTTTATCCAACTTCCACTTATTAACAGATTCACTATGCTTGATCAATCATCCAACCAAGCTGTTAGACAACAATGACCCAGGAATTGGTAAGAAATCTGAATCTTACAGTCAATCAGTTTGAATGACACCCTTCTCCTTATAGGCAAGTAGACCACTAAATGGTCTTGGGTTTGGGGACATAAAGCAACTAGAATCAAAAGTCCGACTTCTTAGAGCTATTCTTTAGTACCTGTGAAGCAAACACTTGAGTTTTTTGTAAGAGAGAGGAGCTAGCAAACCTCACAGCGTACATATGACATCTGAGCTGTTCTTAGAAAGCAGTCACCAAGTTTTTCTCTCTATGACTAACCACCATATTGTAAGATTCATCATGCTGAGGAAACTGGTATTCCTTTAATCTCTTGTCCCTTCCAAAGGCCACCAAAGTTTCTTATCTGTATTTTTTGGAGTTCTTAATTGTACAAAAAGTACACTTAAGTTTTAACTCAAGAGGGATTTTTTTTAACATATCCCTAAATCCCTCCCACTGTTTTTTTTTTTGGGGGGGGCGTATTTGGCTGGTATTTGTTTTTGTGTGTATGTTTGTTTGTGTTTGGTCCAACCACAAGATAAAACAGGTATTCTAAATTGACTTAAAAAAAAAGAAGAAGAAAAAGAAAAGTAGTATTAACCCTGCTTAAAAATTTTACCTGTTTACCTCATGATCCCAACTCTCAGTTTCTGAGTAATGCTACACCATAACCACAACTGCCATTACTGAGTTCATTTATGTCACCATAGTATTGCTCAATGCATGGAAATTGAAATATAACTAAATAAATGAAATGGATGCATCAAGACTTCAAAAGAACACAAGCAGTTACTCCAAATTACTCAACAAAAATAGAACAAAGGGTACAAATGTAAAACTACCATATTTAGGTGGCATACTGTCAAGTTATGGACATGTTGAAATGGCAGAATGCACAGAAGGCTTCCAACATTGATCAGTACTCTCGACCCTCTCTGTAAGTTATATTGGGTGCCATTTTTCAAACAAGCAATCCTCCTTTTCAAAATTGCTTTATTTATCCCATACATCAACCCCTTACTTCATTTCCTGACTTTCCCATGACTTCTGACTGCTAAAACTACAACCTGAACCACTAAGACAATACTTAAGGCAGTAGACAGTCAAGGGTTCCACAAACCACTACAGCTCAAAAGCACTCCAGGAACTACTTTAATTTAAATGCACTGCTTTCTGCCCCCTAGGCTTTTTGGTCTTACATTTTAAAAAGTCCCAGTGCCTATTTAGAAAAAAACAGAAAAACAGGAATATTATTCCTAGCTGCACACTGGAGAGACAATGTTTACCTAACTCAGTGACATTGAACACACAACAGGAAAACCCTCACATATGAAGAAACTCAAAACTGAGGCTGTGCTCTAGCACACATTAGGCAACAGTTTTTTTATCTCCAAAACTACTAACAACCAAAAGAACTGTAACTTCATTTGCTCTTTAGAGCAGATATCTGTGAACCCCAAGGAAGTGCCAGTTTTAATAAACATAGGAAAACAAAATGAAAAAACAAATACCCTGTCCTCCAATGAGGTGACAACAGAAGAAGACTGGTAAATCAAATATAATATGCATAATAAGAGGGGTGCAAAAAGGCTTCATATGGAAGGACATCTGGAAAGACAAACATCAGCTGGAACACGAAGAGAAAGCCCTTAAAAAAGAAAGGGAGGAAGAACACATGGATGTACAAAGTAAGACATCATGGTCCACATTCAGAAAACACCACTTTGGTATGAACAAACATGCTCTGTATATAGAGGGCAGATGGAGTGGTTATAAGTTTCAGGTTCCAAAATCCTAAAGATAGACACAGGAAAAGAACAAACAACAAAATCTTTGAGATATTCATGATTTAGATTTCCTCCTAAAAGAATGTGAACCAGGAGATAATTTGAAGTAGGATTTGTTAGTGGTTTGTGGGGCATCTTTGGAAAACACACTCAGAACTCAGTTTTTCAACCAATGGATTAAATTGTCTTTATTAGTTATCTCACTTGGTTCTCACTGGCTATAGTTTCTTGAAGGTGGAGTTCTCCATTTACTTATTAATCAATGTTTTCAAATAGCAGTGACTGATGAGCCCAGACAGGTATGGTGGCACATACTAGAGACCTAAGCATTTGGGAGGCTGGGACAAAAGAATTAACTGTTCAAGGTGAGCTTGGGCTACAGGCTGAGTACCGTGTCAGCCTGGGCAAGTTGAGATTCTGCCTAGAAAATATAAATAAGACACTGCTAAACAATACAGCCAATGAGAGGTGGGAATCAACTCTTTTTATGACCTCTAGAAGTTTCATACCTTTCAGTCTGTTCACATAAAAGGATACCACACCTGTAAGCAAAGGCAAGAAGATCTCTGAGATCCCTCCTGATCTACATAGAGAGACCCTACCTAAAACAAGTAAATAAATGCCAAAAAGAAGGGGAGACAGACTGGAGATGCAAAAGGGATGGATAGTCTGAGGGCTGGTGCTCAGAGAGGGGACTGCTCAGATGGCCTGAGAATAAAACAGCACTGGGTAAAAAATAAACAAGAACTGCTCACAGCATAATAGTTGGATCTTGTCAGTGTAACAATGAGTAACACCGCAGGAGCCCTCTCAACCAGAATTAAAACATAAGGGAAACTAATCACCCCAATAACAAAACATGAGGGCCGTATACAAGGGGTTTCTGGGAATATTCTCCAAAAAATCTGATGAAGAATCTGGAACATCAAGTTACAATCATACTCACTTTGTAGAAGTTCATCAAACCTTTAATTTAAACTTGTACATTACCAACAGGTTAAAGTAGGTACTACTTTAGGGGAGCAAAGACAATATAAGGAGAAAAAGTGATGATGAGGGAACATAAGAGAAAGCAGGCCAGAGACATCGTTAGCAGCTCACATGCAGAACCATACTTAGTAGTTAAGAGCTGATTCTGCTAGTTCTTTTGCTAAGGTTTCTGAACCTTGGAGTTCTTCAAGCACCTTCTGGAAGTACATAATAGATGTATGCCACATAAATAGTTCAAAACTATAGCAGTGTATAATCTCCTATCCTGGTGATTAAAAAACACTGAAAGAAGTTAGCTGGTCTGCATTCAATATACAACACACAACTAAGCTGAGTAGCCTAGGACCCCAAAACTAGCAATCCAAACTAGTAAACATCATTCAAACTAAAAAAGCTAAATAACATACAGCAGCTAAACTGCTAAACAGCAGCACTGTCCATCTGTTTGTAGAGCAGCCTCCACCATCCCTCATTCCTCTATGCTCATTCCCACACTCTTCAGGACATCCACCAATAATAGCTGAACGATCTCAGTTCTGTTAATGTATTTTCTCTTCCCTCTCCATAGTACTTCAAGCTCTATGAGAACAGGAACTTTGCCTGTCTTTTTGCAACGCTGTGCATACACAAACCCAGACCTCTGTGAACAATAAAATCTTGTCAAATGATCAGGTAAATTAAATTACCTGGAAAGGTAATTTTCTTTACAGTCACCAAGTATACCTAAGATAAAGTGAGTAGCAAGGAACAGTAAGTTCAATACAATAATAAATACAAAATAAATTATTATTCAACATCTGTTAAGAGTAATCTTGAAAACTCCCCACTTTGAAAGGTTTGTTAATGTTTGATGATTTGGAACACAGAGGGAATTTTTGAAATGCATTTTACAGAGTATTTTTATGAAAGGTAAACAATACAATGAAGCCAATGTGACTCAAGGTACAAAACCACAGTTGTGGATTCTCAGAAAATATAGGTAGGATGGCTGGAAGTCTTACTATCTGAAATGTACTGACAGATAGATGCACTCTTGGTTCTATCAAAGATCACAACTATACTGTGGTTTGTCCACAAAACTTCTATAGTACTTAGTGACTTCTCAACAGACTGAGTTGTCAGGATATCATTATAAAGTTACACACTCAAAACTCCTGAAGCTCTCAAAAAAAAAGGAACACAAGTCACTTCTCAAGATTCCTCCAATTCAACATCCAAAGTACCTTTCTGTAAAGATAGTTAATTCTCTACAACTGTAAGAGCTTAATTTTTTTTTCCTTTTTTCCTACTGTCCATAAAGTTCTAAAAAAAAAAAAAACAGTAAACTTTTCACAGTAGTTAACTAACCAGGGATTAAATAAGATTTTCAATTCAACATTGAGATAAGATACGGCATATGATAAAGATGACAGGGATGCTGGGAAGTTTGTCCCAGAACTAGGAAGGTGGAGAGAGGCAGAGTTCGGGCCAGTGAAGTCTACAACAGTGAGTTCCAGGACAGCCAGGGCTACACAGGGAAACCCTGTCTGGAAAACAAACAAAAGGTTGACAGGGATATGCATAAACTTTGCAGATAGCCAGGACAGGTAGAGTGGAACGAATCCAACTTGTCCAAGTTATCCTCTCACTTCCACATCTACCACGGAGTGTGCACACAAAAAAGGAATGTTAAAAATCTGGAGATGAAAACAATGAAGCTCTAAATCTATAGTAACTGATCCAAAACATTTCCAATTAATTACTCGATTGACTTTTAAATAGCTAAAGAAAAAGATGTAGTAACACTATTAGCAAAGAAACTATCAAAGACTTAAATATAAGATACAGCAATGCTGTTCTACTTCAAAAGAGACTACTTTGGAGAAAAAATCAAGGTCTAGGAAGTTATTCTGTCCAACACAAACCAGCAGCACAAAGAATTATGTAAGTTCATGCAGTCTTAATGCTTTACTCTTTTTTTTTTTGGGGGGGGGTGTCTTCCAAGACAGGGTTTCTCTATGGTTTTGGAAGCTGTCCTGGAACTAGCTCTGTAGACCAGGCTGGCCTCGAACTCACTCAGAGATCCACCTGCCTCTGCACAGGCTAGGACTAAAGGCGAGCGCCACCATCCGGCTTGTAATGCTTTACTCTTTCTTCCCTCTTTCATTAACAGAGCAGGATGACAAGAAATACTTCAAGTTACAAGAAAGGGATCATGTTTCTCTCTCACACACCTGCCATCTTATACATACAAAAATGCGCCTTCATCTTCTCATCTTTGCAAGCTGGGTGTACCACCATGGTGGGGAGGTAATCTTCCAGCAGTCCACAACCACTTTAGGCTCCACTGTTAATCTTGATTTGTATCAATGAATGTGAAAAGAGGAAACCAACTGACATTTTTACAATGTTCTAAAACTTGGAATGTTGGTGACTCTTTCACTCTTTCAAATGACGTTAGAAAAATCACGTAACTGCACTCATGATGAGTGAATGTTATGATACGTAAAAGTATACCTCCAATAAAGCTCTTTAAAAAAAAAAAAATCACAAACTGGAGTTCATTCAGTGGTTAAAAGCACTTAATGTTTTCAGAGGACCAGGGTTCAATTCCCAGCATCTATATCAGGCAGCTAACAACCACCTGTAACTCCAACTGGTCTGGGAAATACATGCACAACGAACATAATTAAAAATAAAAAATACTTTTAAAAAAAATCAAGAATGCAAGAAAGAAATTATAGACGAAAGACCAGATTTTAATGGCACACAGCTGTAATACACAAACTCTCTAGACTAGCAAGAAAGGGCCAAGAAGTTCAAAGTCTGCCCAGGCTATGTAGTCAGTTACAGGCCATTCTAGAGTCTATCTCAAAAGAATAACAGATTAATGAGGCTAGAGAGATGGCTCAGTGGTTAAAAGCATTGGCTGCTCTTCCAGAGGACCCAGGTTCAATTCCCAGCACCCACATGGCAGTTCTCACAACTGTCTGTAACTCCTGATCTACAAGATCTGACACTCTCACACAGACATACATGCAGGCAAAACACCAATGCACATAAAATAAAAATAAACTAATTATTTAAAAAAAAAGAAAAGTGTTACAGACCCAAAGAACTATCTCTAAATACAGAACTTAGCCCAGCAGGACCATTCATAAATAAAAATGAAGAAATGTATAAGGAGGTCTTCTCCCAGACCATCCCACTAGATTAGTCAGTGTCTACTCCTTTTCCCTTGGAGTTTTTCTCTGACTGTCCCTTTCACTCTGCTCTATGCCACTCCAGAAAATCCCTATGCTATCTACCTACAGAGTTAAAAATGCTACTGCACATTGCAACAGAAAAGCTGGCAGCTGATTTTGTAGAAATCAGTTTTCCTTCTAAAGAAATGGGGGGAAGGGTTCCTTCTAGTTGATTCCCAAGCCAGGCTGTTCCAATCCCAGTTTACACACCTTTGGCAGTCTCTACAGCTTGGCTTAGTTTACCTGGGTGCACGTTCTACAATCCTTTTAACACCTCCCCATCCCTTCAGCTGCTTCTTTCACATCATAGGAACTTCATAAATGCTCTTTTTTGATGAGGGTAAGTATTGTCCTACTTAAATTAAATGAGTGATATCAACCCTATCCACAAAGGCACCGTGTCTTATTGGACTACCACTAATTTAAAGCTTTTTCCTGGGTTGACTGGTAGATGCCAGCAGCAAAAAGACAAGCATAATTAACAACTCCACAGTAACTACTGGCCAGCTAACCAGATCAGGCTGTTTAAACACTAGCTCAGAGCAACAAAACCATGTGTGTCAGCAAACACTAATTGCCAATTTTCATCTATTACCTACCATCCAAGCCCCAACACCAGGCTGAGTTGAAGTTTCTGCACACCTGACTTTAATGCCCAGTATGCAAAACCAGACCAAAACCAAATTGAGTTTTTTGTTTGTTTTTGAGACAGGGTTTCTCTGTGTAGCTTTGGAGCCTGACCTGAAACTAGATCTGTAGACCAGGCTGGCCTTGAATGTATAGAGATCTGTCTACCTCTGCCTTCCAAGTGCTGGTATTAAAGGTGTACACCACCACCGCCGCCCAAATTAAATTTTCTACTGCCACCTGATTAATACTATGAAAGAGAGAAAATGGCAAGATCCTATGAAATCTTGGAAGTACAAAACTATCTACAAGCAAAAGTTCAAGAGAAAAATATTGTAATAACCAATATAATATCCCAGAGAAATCAAGGGATACACTGGCTCAGAGAGCAGAACACTGGTCATATTTGTTTCTTATTCATGAAACCCTTGAGTAACACAGACCCAAAACTGTTACTTGCATTCCACTTAATGACTTCTGAATACATCTCAAACACTGAAGTACTAATAACAACCAAATGCAAACAAGCTCTGTCCAAAGAGTATCATGACTAGCATTTTAAAGGCAAAATCTGTCTTCAAAACCTACAGAATGACTCAACTGCATGAAATCCCTGAAAGACAGCACTTTAATCATTTGTGAAGTGGCAGACTCAAATGTCCTATAATTTCTATCATCATCTGTGGATCTGAAAACTTAGATAAAACTTAAAGTCAACACCGTTCACGTGTTTCCAAAAAGTTGGTGAGTCAGGCTTTTCAATAAAAGTAGAAATTGGAAAGTATTTCAATATGAGATGATTATTCCCAGCAATACATCAGAAGTAAACTTTTGAATCTGGCTGGTTTCTGTTTACCAGCATGGTTCTCAAGTTCTTACTAGTTTCCTGGTCATTTACTTGAACATCATCTACAGTAACACTCAAAGCAAAACCACAATAAAGAGCTTTGGCCTCAGAGGGATTCTACATGTAAAAAACATTACTCATAAATAATACACAGTTACTATTGATTTAAGTAACAAATACATTTCTAGACTTTGCCGCTGCCTGATGGAATCCCCGATTTTTGACAGAACAAAACCCACAGAAATGGGTTTTCCATTTGGCTAAATCTATTATGATACAAAAATTTGACATTAATTTACTTAAAAAAAAAAAAAAAAAAAACTACTAGCTGGGTGTGGTGGAAAGGGCTACAATCCCAGCACTCAAGAGACTGAGGCAACAGGATTGCCTTTTCAGATTAGCTCCAAACATCGTGAGATGCTATCTTACAGGCAAGTAAATTTCAGTTCTTGAGTTTTGATTCAAAAACCTCATTTCTTAGGAGTCAGTTAAATTAAAAAACAGTCCACAGTAACTGGGGCAATTCATTCTAGTTACAGACTTGCAGCCAGAACTCCCTAATCCCAAGTGAAAGTACAGCAAAGAGACCCTGACAGGACACATCATTCAACATCCAGGTGGAACTACAGTCACAATGGGATGCCATCCACTCAAAAGCAAGCACCTGCTGAAATGAAACTTTTGGTCATCAACCTCGACTCCTGAAAGGTTCTAACCTCACCTCACTTTCACATGTGCTCTAAAGACAGTCCCCTTAAACGAGAGCAAGAACACAGTAACCTAAACGCTTAGCAACAGAAATCACAAATAAAGGGTAAGACACCTGGAAGACTATCAGTTTTTACACTATTAGTAGAGTTCCAACTCATTTGCTATCATGTGCAATTAACCACTCTCATCTCAATATAAAAGAAACCCTTTCAACGTTTTAATACATCATTACACAAACTTTAAAGCTCTATTCACCTCAACATTTCACACACTTCTTTACCATTCTAAATAAGCTAATAACAAAGAGACACATCAGCACCCCCCTATACACTTTCCAACCCTATTTATCTTCAAGCGCAAAAAAGGGACATTTGCAACTCAAGGGGAAAAAAAAGGCACAACCGAGCCTTATTGTACTACCATAACACCATCAAACTCAGGAAAAAACTAATCCCGGACAAATTAAAACCACTCTGCACATGGCAAAAAACAAAAAGGTCTAATGTATTACAACCCACAGCAGTATCCCCACTTCCTCTCTCCCCTTTGGGAGCCAATACCAACACAAGCTAAGGGATGCAGTAACAAATAAATGCAGTGTCTGTCTGAAACACGACGAAAAACATGGGAAAATTCCCTCCCATAAATCCTGTATTTTAGCACGAGACACTGCACCCAACTTGAAATGGCAAGCAACCCTACCACATCCCCCACCCCCCAAACGCAAAAAAAAAAAAAAAAAAAAAAAAGGTCGTAATCAACAAGTTGGCAAGAGGGCGATCAATAATAATAAAGTACTCCCCTCTCCTCCGCACAACAGATAAAGCCCAAACAAGTCTTTCAACAAAAGCTATAACACATTGGCCTTCCAGTACCTGGTGGAGGTGCCTTTCCGCACGTCGCAGATGCTGCATTTAAAGGCTTCGGCGCTGTTCCTGAAGGTGCAGACGCTACAATCCCAAAAGCCTTCGTCTGCAGCAGGTTTCGCTTCGTCTTTTTGGCCTTCCGAGCAGTGAGGAACCGAAGGGAGGATGGAGAGAGGAGAGAAACAGGAGCTGGTGAGCCGTCGTCATTTCACAGGAATCCGACACTGGAAACTTCTCGCGGCGACCACCCATCCACCCCACTGGCGGGCACCGGGGCCAGAGGACGGACAGCGCGGAGCCGTGCCCCCTCCGGCCCCGGGAACCGAGCGCCTGGCGGCGAAGGCTCACGCGGGGCCGCGCCGGGCGCAGGAAGCGGGCAGACTCGTGGGCGCGAGCGCGGGGCGGCGGGGGCGCGGCGCGGGCCGTGGGCCGGATCCCGAAGGCGGCGGGCAGCCGGGACGGCCGGGCGGCGGCGCGGAGGGGCCGGCGCCGCGCGCTGCCCGCCCCTGCTCGCGCCCTCCCGCCCGCCCCACCTGGTTAAATCTCCCTTTGTCTGGGCGGAGCGGCGGCGGCGGAGGGCGGCTGAGGAGGAGCCGCCATGGCTGCGGCGCGCACGGCCGCCGGCCCGAGCGAAGCGACACCGCCTCCCTCCGCCCCCGGGTCTCCATCTTAGCGCGCCTCCCCCGCGCGGCCGCTCCGGCCTAGTCGCCGGCGTCCCCGCCCGCCGCGGCCGCCCTCCCCCTTCCGCCCCCCCTCGGCGCCCGGCAGGTACCTGGTCGGGCTCTTCTTGTCGCCCATGGTCATGGACGGGCTGGCCCTCGGCGCCCCGCCCGCTGCGCGCGCCGCCGCTCAGAGGAGAAGCGCGGTCCGCAGCGTCGCGGAGCGGCCCCCGCCCTCCCCGCGCCGCCCGCCCGCCCGCCCTCCGCCGCTGGGCTCGAGCTCCGGCCGCCGCCGCCGCCGCCGCTGCCGCCGCCAGTCTCCGGACGAGACTAGTCCCCGCCAGCGCCGCCTCCGCCGAGTGACTGACGAGGGGCGGGGGCGGGGGCGCCGCGCGTCATGCGCCGGCCAGCCAACAGGAGGGCGACGACCGGCGCCGCGGGGGCGTGGCGGGGCGCGCGGGAGGGCGGGGCGCGGCGGGTGGGCGGGGCAGCCGGCGTGCGTGCCCGGAGTGTGCGCGCGGGGCGCGCGCGTTCTGCCGCCGGTGGCCCCCGCGGCCCCGGCGCGTCTGAGCGTGCGAGCCCGGCGGGGAGCACGTGGCCGTGCCCGCGGCTCCCCGCGGCTCTGTGGCGGCCCGTACTCGCCTCGATCCCCGTGCGGCCGCTACCGGGACTCTCGCCCCGCAGCCGCTCCGCTGAAGTAGTTCCGCGCAGTTTGCGCGCGCCGCGGGGGCTGCGCCTCGAGGCCCGCGTCTCCTGCACTGCCGCTTCTGCCACGCGGGGCTTTGTGGCCGCCTCCCATGAGTGGCCCTCCCCGACGCCAGCCAGCCCCCCCACCTTCTGGGCCCGGGCGCCGGAGGGAACTCTGGAGAGGGGTGTGGCGGGAGCCGCGGGCCCCCACAGCCGAAATAGGGCGTTTCCCCGGGGAAGTTGCTGTTCAGATCCAGGCAACCACACGCGTCCTTTCCAACCTCGTGCCGCGGCTCCTGCCTCAGAGAAATGAGGCTCCTAACGCTATTCCCAGGGAGCACACTGTGGATGGAAAGCACACTGACCTGTACCCCGCACTTACGAAGTGCCTGGGCCGGGCTCCATTCCTTCTGGCGTCAAAGGTTGGGAGGTGGGGAAGATTTCGTCCTCTGCACTTGTGCTCCAAGCGTGCACCGGTTGTGTCTCAAGGCCCTCAACCCCCAAGCACTGGCAAAGAACCCTGAGGGAATGTCTGAAGATTAAACGAAGCCCCAGGTCGGCAAGGAACAGGACCAGTGGGTGATGCTAAAAGGTGGGGCAGGGGTGGGGGTGTGGAGGACAGATAAGAGCAAGCCCAGGCAAAAGTAAGTTCTTATCAAGACGGCTCCTGGGAGGAGAGCAGAACTGGAGACCCACTGAAGCTACCGGAGAGCGGATAGCAGGAAGTCTTGGGATCTAAAGGGAGAAAATAAAGGAGGGAGGCTATGTGACCAAGATAAGCTTGATCAGCACTAGATGTCCTCCAAGCAGGCACACCCAGAAGGGCCAAGCTATACTGGTCAGCAAGGGTCAACAACCTCCCAGGTCTGAGCTGCATACTACTACTTAGGAGGGAAGGAGGAAAGATGGGAGTCCTGGGGGCAGAGGGGCCAGAGATAAGCCCAGGAATGTGCAAGTTAAGGCATGGCCCGAGGCCAGCTGCCTTGGCCTCTAGGGTCTGCCTGGCATGCTTCCAGGCTTTGCCCCTGGTGCATTAAGAAAAAAAGTCCCTTTGGAGGGGGAGGCAGGGAAGCACTGAAGGGCTGCAGCTCAGTTCCTGCCTAGCAAAAAGGTCCTGGGTGTGAGGATTCAGGCATTAGGCTGACCTGCCCATCACCTAGTAGAATGCACTCAGGAACCCAAGGTTCCACAATTGGGTAGTCTGCACGCAGGTGCAATGAGCCCCTTTGAAAGAAAGACACCCCCCCCCCGCCCACTTAAGCACTATTTTGCTCTCCTCTCTTTTCCCTCTCTTCTCTTTCCTGCCCTCTTCCCCACAGTTCCCCTGGGGCAGACAGGACTTTTCCTGTCTCCCACTTCTCTTCTGTCCTCTCTCTCTGCCTCTTTACCTCTTTTTCTTTTCCTTCCCTTTAATTAAAATTTTTCACTTAAGCTCTGTCTGTCTGGTGTGTTTGTGACCCCACATCACCCTCGCCAGGCAAAGTTCCTCAAGCTTTATGGCAACATTGGGATAGATTCCCAAACACTGGGTAAATACACTCAGAATAGGTAAAAGAAGAAACAACCTCCTGCAAACCCAATTAAGAAAGGGTAGGTAGGTTTATATACAAGTAGAATGCAAACCCTTCTTACACCTTAGTGCATATAGTTATGGCCCTGTATGCACCACGGAGGTGAAGGTGTGCAAAGGTTTTCATTTCATTCAGGTGCAACCCAGTCCCAACCCCAGGTGATCACTCTGCTTCAACTTTGGTCAGCAAAGGTTAGCTTGGTCTCTTTATGAACTATCTCTGGGGTCATGTGATATGGCCAGAGTGGAACTTTTTCTTCCCCCTGCAGTGGAGAGGGAACTTGTGGCCTTGTTGGTAGGCAAGCATCGCTACTGAAGGACAGATATCCAAGCCCCTGGCTAGCACTTCTTACTCAGCAGTATCTTTGAAATTCTCTCGTTCTATTGCCTACATCGAAGTTCACTCTTCTGTGCTTACTCTTGTGGAATCCCATTGCAGTCACACCATTTACCCATAGGACATTTACTTTTTTTCAGAATGTCTTTTCGTATGTGTGCATCTGTCGAGAGGTACCTTTGATGGCGGGTGGGGTGGGGGTCTTGAAAGCTTTTTCAGAGGAGAGTTTCCAGAATAAAGAGTTCATTTCTGGGGCTCTTTCTTTCTAAAAACTCACTAGAAGACAGCAAAGTCAGGAATTCTGATCTTAGTAGTGGGACATGAGACTGTCAGAAGTGTCTTTTTCTTTCCAGGAGTGCATGGAGACCCTACCCTTAGATTTTGGAGTCCATGCTCCATGGCAGGATGGCTCTAGGCAGAAGGTACTGCAGCCCTTCCATAGGGGACTTCAACTTGAGCTGGACGGCAGGCAGACCTTTTTCTGAATGTTGCAAGTGAGAGATGACCATCCTCCCTGGTCCTCTGGTTCCTGTCTTGAACTTTTGTTCAAGAAAGCAGGAGAGTAGCTGGGCAGTGGTGGCACACATCTTTAATCCCAGCATTTGGGAGACTGAGGTAGATGGATCTCTATGAGACTGAGGCCAGCCCAGTCTACAGAGCCTCCAAAGCTACAGAAAAACTGTTTCAAAAAAAAAAAAAAAAAAAATCAAAAAAGGAAAGGAGGGAAGGCAAGTATGGTGCAGCTGAACTTTAATCCCAGCACCAGGTATCAGAGCATGTGAATCTCTGAATTAGATACTAGCCTGAACTATATAATGAGTTCCATACCAGCCAGGGCTTATATATAGACCCTGCCCTCCCCCCCCCCCCCCCCCCGCAAAAAAAGGTGGGCAGAGGTGGAGTGGGGTGGTATATTCCAAAGAAAGGGTCTGGAAAGCTGTCAGTGTAGCTTGCTCCTCCTCCCCTCAAGCTGGCTCACAGCGACTGGAACTTTGAACCTGAGAAATATCTAACAAAGATGATAAACAAGTGGTAGAGGTAAGCCTGTCTCCAAGTGCTGCCAGGCTTGCCCCGGGCGCTCCTACATCACCCTGATGGTCCAAGTGTCCAGCTGTGATCTAGGCTGTTTGCATCAGTCTATAGTGAACTGAAGACAGTGAAGGCTAAATGTGGAGACTACTTTGCCATGCCCAAGGAAACTACGACCGACAGATGGTTCTTAGAAAGAACTATTTTTTATTTGAGATTATTTTCTTGACATTTTTCTTTTCTTAAATGGTTTGCTCATTTCAGTATTCCTTCTCTGTTGTTTTGTCTGTGTTGGGGGGGTTCTTTTTCAGATGGGGTCTCATGTAGCCCAAGTTAGCCTAGAACACATGGGCCTTCTAACACCACTTCCCAAGTGTTGGGATCATAAAGAGATGTGTGCCCCAACACTACTTATGCTGAGAAAAGTATATGGTAGGTTTTCTTAAAATGCACTCAGGTGACAACCAGTTCCATGCTGCATCCTCTCCTCACTCCCCAGTGATATCGTTCTAGAAGGCTTTAGTGTACTGAGTTCTCAATGACTTTACTGAAACTTTCAGGGCCTGTGGGATTGGCAGGAAGAGGAAGGGGGAAAAGTATCAACAGGTGACCGGAAAAGTCATCCAAGAAGGGCAGAGATTTAGGAAGGTCAAGATTTCAACTGCAAACCGGGCCATGGTGGCACACGCCTTGGAATTCTAGGCAGAGGCAAGTAGATCTCTGTGAGTTTGAGGCAAGCCTGGTCTACAGAGTTAGTTCCAGAAAATGAGAGCTTTGTAGAAAGACTGTCTCAAAACAAACAGAAAAGGAATAAAAGTCTAAAATATCAGGAAGAATATATAAATAGGAAAGTCTCCTAGCAGTATATAAAGATTCTTTACATAATCCATGGGAAACAAAAGGTTCAGGGCTGGAGTTGTAAGTAGATTAGTAGAATGGTCCACCAGCATGCAGGAGCCCTGGGTTCTATCCCCCCCCCCCAGCATGCAGGAGCCCTGGGTTCCATCCCCTGTAGCATGCAGGAGCCCTGGGTTCCATTCCCCCCACCCCCACAGCATTCAGGAGCCCTAGGTTCCATCACCCCCCACTCCTCCTCACCCACCTCCCCACCCTCCCACTCCCTCACCCCCCCATCCCCCCAACCCCCACCCCGCAGCATGCAGGAGCCCTGGGTTCCATCTGTCACACTTTGTAAATCAGGCACAACGGCACACCTGGAATCCCAACACTCAAGAGATAGAGTGATTAGAATCTGGAGATCTGGAGGGCATCCCCAGCTACAGGACGAGTTCTAGGCCAGCCTGTGCACACATGAGACCCTTTCTCTAAACAAGTAAACAAATGGAGTTGTCTTCCCTTTGAAAGGCACTGTTGAGAAAATGAAAAGGCAGCTAGGATCATAGCTCGGTAGTGTGCTTGTCTAGCATGTCAGAGGTCCTGGATTCAATCTCTTGTACTACATAGATCTGACATAGTGGCACAAGCCTATGAGCCCAGGGGAGGTAAGGCAGGGGGATCAGAAATTCAAAGTCCTCTTCAGCTATGTTCAAATCCAGCCTGGGCTGTATGAGATGCTATGTCCAAACTGAAGAAAAGGGAAGGGGTAGAAAGAGACAGACCTGAAAAATAAGTCAAAGACTAAGGGCCAATATTTACAGAATACAAAATGAGAAAAGACTTGCATCCAAAAATACAGCTCACTTTTCTTTATGCAGCCTAATGAGGACATGAGCAGAAGATGCAAACAGACATTTTACCAGGAGGTACAGAGATGCACAACAAACACATCCAACATCAGTATTCAGTGGGGGAACCATACATTAAAACCACAGCAATATAACCAGAGCCTCAGAGTGGCTTAAGTCAAAAATCATGCCAATGCCAAGTGCAGGGGAAGATGTGGCACTACCCTCCTCCACTACCAGTGGGAGTGTAATATGGTACATTTCCCTGGAAAAAAACAGATTGGCAGTCTCTTACCAAGTTAAACATACACTTGCTGTGTGGAGCCAGCAATCCCACTCCTAGGATTTACCAAGAGATGGGGAGGCATATGTTCACACAAAACATTCTACTTAGATACTTAAAGCTGCTTTTTCATTGGCACCGAAATCTGGCAGCAATCCAAATGCCCTGAGCTGGTGGACTGTTAACACATTGTGGTACATCTACAGTGTGGAATACTACTCAGCAGTCAAAAGAACAAAGTACAGGATAAATAACAAATGCTTTATTCTAAGTGAGAGAAGCCAGTCCCCAATGATGATTTACCGTGCGGTTCCACTTAACAAGATTTTTCTGGAAAAGGTAAAGCCAAACAATTTCTTAAGATTCAGTGATCATACCAAGGCCAATTGATGTGCTTCTCTTTGAATACTGATGGTCACTGAAAAGAATTCTAGAGGAGCTTCAGGTGACATGAGTGACCCGTACTCACAGTTTAATGGCCAGAGTTCTGTAGCCAGAGTCATCAGTGGGAAAGGCAACCCCTGTGTGCCTCAAAAACAGCAGGAAATATTTGGCTGTTCACTTCTGGCTCCGGGAACTGTTTAAACAGCAGTAGGGAGTTCCTGCTCTTCCTGCTCATACAGCTTCTTCAGCCGCTGACTAGACCCTGGGCATGAAGGTGTCTTGCGGTTTTCTGCCAAGCACAGGTCTCCTAAGGCCTCCCTGCCTGTTCACCAGGGGATTTCTCCATAGCTCCCAGCTACCTGGTGTCCAGGTACCTGCTAAACATCCCTCTTCAAAAATCCTTAAATATCTACATAGCATGAGCTCAAGTCACCATCACTCTTCAAACTGCTACATTTTCTCTTAGATGATTAAGCATGAGCCTTCATACATGAACTTCCACCAGAATTAATTCCTGCCTGCCTGCCTGTCTCCTGGGGATTGCCTAGAACTTAATTTCTAGGGGAACAACAGCTCTCTTTCCTTCAGTCTGTATCTGTAGTGTTTAGACTAGAAAAGAAAAGGTCCCCATCCCCATAGATAGTAATAATTAAAGGCAAGACAAAGACATGTTTATATCCCTTTCCTGGTAGAGTCTCAAACGGCCCAGTGAGCTAAGAATCACCATGGCTGAGCCATAGAAGTGGTTCAGCAGGCAAAAGCACTTACCTGGCAAGTCTGTGGATCTGAGTAGATCCCCAGAACCCACATAAAAGACATACATGGTGGCTCTCACAGTAACTCCAACATATAGATATGGAAGACAGAGATAAAAGAACCAGGCTGAAAATTCTCTCATATGTTATCTCAGAAATAACAAGAGAGACCCTGCCTCAAAAACAATGTAGAAAGAGATAATGGATTCCCTGAAAAAGTATTCTCTGACCTCTATGTTCGTAGTGAGTGTCTCTGTACTCTTCTGCTCCTCTCTCTGTCTCTCTTCTGTCCTCTCTCTTCCCTCTTTCTCTCTCTCTCTCTCCCCCTCTCTCTCTGGAGTGTGTGTGTGTGTGTGTGTTTTTGTCCATCTGTCTGTCTGTGTCTGCCTCTCCCCCTCCGGGTCTGTCTGTCTCTGTTTCTTTCTCCTCTCTCTCCTCTCCCGCCTCTCCCTCCCTCCCATCTCAACCCAATAGAAGTTTTAAAAGAAAATCAGAATACCACTCATTAGGTAGTTGAGCAAACTGCTTTGCTTCAAGTCAGGACAGAGTCGGAATGCCACTTGGCCGCCAACCCCTGGCTCTGTTGTAGCTCCCCGTCAGTGTGCCTCTTCAGGCATCGCAAAGGGTCAGCTTGTTTTGAGGGGTTCAGGGGTGTAGACCATGGCAAAAGTCCTGACCCTTTCTGACAGAGGAGTCTGTATGTGTCTGCGTGTCTATCATTTCTCTGTTCCCCGTTAGGCCAATCCCTAACCCATGCAAGGTCTCAGAAGTCTTCTCAGGGCAAAACTACAAATATCGGGGCTGAAGGAGATGGCTCATGTGTTAAAAAAGTAAGCATTGCTTTTGCAGTGGGCCAATACCCACATACAGACATGCACATTACATAATTGGAAATAAATCTTATATATACTAAGTGATCCTGGGAAACCTGGGTTGTGAGCCTGGTGGATTGTTAGCTTTTACCTGTGCAGCGTAGCCACATAAGCTGAACCCTACGGAATGAACAAGGCACTCAGTGCTATTTGGCTTGGACCTGTAATGTGCAGAGGAGTTGTCTATGCACAAGGCCCAAACCCCAACAGTCACTTCCACAGTTGATACTTGATCTCTCTTAGCTTAGAATCAGAGTCACCGTACTCTGAGGACAAAGACTTAGGATCTTTCACTTAGTTCAGAGGGAAAAAGCCAGTATGCAGAAAGGACTTGGGGGCTGTTACTCATCCCCGCCACCATCTTACATGACCCCACATGTGCCATCATCAGGTTGAGGACAGCTGGCTGTAGCAGGTATGTAAATTGAAAGAAGAAAATCTCCAGACTGACAACATCCTACTCTCTGGTTGCTGACTCTTTCCACCAGAACAGAATGGAAACCGCAAAATCAAGCATCCATTCACGAACATATTTTGTTCAGTAAAACAACTGATGAGATGGTGAGATGGTGAGATGGTGAGATGGCTCAGCAGGTAAAAGTGCTTTTTATACAAGTCTGGTGACCTGAGTTTAATCCCTGAGGTCAACATGAGGTAGAAAATGAGAACTGATTCCAAGAACTGGCTTCCACATATGTACTGTAGCATGCCTACTCCCAACACACATCATGTCCATGTATACACAATGATAAATAAAAATTTAAACAAAAACACCTAATATTGGGGTATGTTTATATGTCACAGGGCTTTCATCTCCCCCCTGATCCCCATGGTGAAGACCCTCACCCTTGATAACCCAGAAAGTGACGATTTGGAGACGGCAGCTCGAGAGATGATGAAATTAAGATGGAGCCAATAAGGTAGGATCAACAGCCCTCACCCACCCCCATTTTTATTTATTTATTTATATATTTATTTTAGTTTTTGAACCAGAGATTCATTGGAGCCTTAACCTGAACTTGGTATCTAGACCAAGCTGGCCTTAACTCATTGAGATCTGTCTGCCTCTGCTTTCCTGAGTGTTGGGATTAAAGGCATCCACACACACACACACACACACACACACACCCATATCTAAGAAAAAGAAATCAAAGTCAGGCATGGTAGCACATGCCTGAAATCCAAACACATTAATAGTGAGTTTCAGCTGGGGGTGGTGGCTCACATCTTTGATCCCAGCACTCAGGAGGCAAAGGCAGACAGATCTCTGGAGTTTGAGACCAACCTGGTCTACAAGAGCTTGTTCCAGGACAGGCTCTAAAGCCACAGAGAAACCCTATCTCCAAAACAACAACAACAACAACAATAATAATAATAAATAGTGAGTTCCAGCTCTGTAACATAACAAGTGTCTGTTCCAAGAAAACAAAACCAGAAAAGAAAGAGAGGTAAAGTGAGGGAGAGAAGAGAAACAGAGGAGGAAGACAAGGAAGAAGAGAAGAAGGAAAGAAGGGAGAGAGAGGAGGAAGGCAAGGGAGATGAGAAGGAAGAGAAGTTCGAGAGGGAAGAAAATAACGAGGATAAAAAGAAGAGGGAGAGAGAGAGGAGGGCTATACCAAAGGGGAAGGGTGAAGGTAAGGAGGAAACATCTGGACACACTCAGAGATCTCAAAAGTCTACAGGAGAAAGAACGGCCTCTTGAGGACATTCTCATCAAGACACAGCCATCTGCCAGCTAGGGGAAAGAGAATCCTAAGAGACCAGATTTGCCAAACACCTTCACTCTAGGCTTTCCACTCCAATTCTGTGAGAACATCCACTTCTGTCCTTAAGTGTTTGGTCTACGGTATTTTGGTACAGTAAGTCTAATGAACCAACACCTATGCTCTGAGCTTGTGGGGAGAGATGCCCCGGGGTTAATAACTCACACAGGTGATAGGCTTGCTCAAGCAGCCACTAAGGACACAGGGTTTGTTTGGTTTAACAGATTCTCGCTGTGCAGTCCAAGCTCAAATCACTTTAAAAAATTAACTGCATCTGTCTGTGTTAGATGTGTATGGGTACAGGTGTGCTATGGCATATGTATGAAAGTCATAGGACAACTTGTGTTCTTTCCATCTCACATGTGGATCCTGGGGGATCTCATGATTTTAGGTTTGTCAGCAAGTATATTTACCCATTGAGCTATCTTTTCATTATTATTATTATTATTATTATTATTATTATTATTATTTTGGTTTTTGGAGACAGGGTTACTCTGTGCACAACAGCTCTGACTGTCCTGGAACTTGATTTGTAGACAAGGCTGGCCTTGAACAGAGATCTTTCTTTGTCTAGCAAGTGCTGAGATTAAAGGTATCTGCCACCACACCTGGCAACCCACTAAACGAAATTGCTGGTTCCTGGGTTTTAAAAATCTTTTTTAGTAGTTTATCTTGGTGTAAGGTACGTGGATCTATGTGAACGTCTGTGCATGTGTTTCTGTTGCCATCTGAGGTCACATCCTTTAATGCTGGAACTAATAGGGATTTTGTGAGCCATTTGACCTGGGTCTTAGCATCTGAACTTATGATGGAGCAGCAATTGCTCTTAACTGCTGAGCCAACTCTCCAGCCCCTGAGCTTAAAGCCTTGATTCTCCTGTCTCAGGCACCTAGAGCTAAAATCAGGTCTACACTAAAAGCCCAGCATACTCAGGGCGTTTTTAACACAGTGAGTACTAACAATAACCCTGTGAGGCAGATTCTATTATGATGCCCTTATTATAAATAAGGAAACTAAGGCTAAAATAAATGGAGGAGAGGAGAGAGGGGAGGGGAGATAGGAGAAAGGATCACTTGTCTTCAGTCACACATTCTGAAAGTAACTAGGCTGGGAGCTGAATCCTGTTGCCTGGGCTCTGAAGGTTCTAGTAGGTTAGCTGTGGTCATTCCCTCTGATGAGGAACTGGAGGGCCCAGACTCTGGTGTCCCATATCCATGCAGCCAGCCAGGGTGTGGTGAAACCAGAATTTCAAGTTCTCTGAAGTCACCACACACCAGAGCCCTGGAACTCAAGAATGCTGAATGTGGTTAGCTGAAGGAAGGAGAAAGACCCAAGCTGGAGGGACAAGGGCAAAAATTCCATGAATCGGGGGATTGAAGAGATGGTTCGGTGGGGTAGGGGCACTTGCCATGCTGGTCTGGTGACCTGAGTTCAATCCCTAGAACCCGCTTAAAGGGGGAAGTAAGAAACACATATCACCCTCTGACCTCCACATGTGCTGACACACACACACACACAGATGCGCACCTGAGCATGCGCACACACAACCTAAGAACCCATGTGACAGGTTTACAGGGGGAAGGGACACCGAGCTAAGACAACTGAACCTGAATCTGGGGAGGCTTAAGAGGGGAGAATGCACCAAACACAGGGCTTTGAAGAACACTTTGCCTCTGGTGTCTTCTGCAGCCCCAAGAAACAGGCATGGATCCTGCGGTCCAAACTCCGTGCCAAGGATCAGACGGTAAAATCTAGCTCTAGCCACACAAGCAGAGGCTCATTCGAGCCATGACTGTCGCGCACTTCCTTCTCACTTTAATTTGAGCGTTCACGGGCATGCTTCCCATACCATGGGCTGAAAATGGGGAGAGTATGCTGCTGTAGACCCCGGTAGCTGGATCTAGACCTGTGGGCTAAGCTGTCCTGGGAGCAGACAGAAACAGCTGCGTTGCTGCCGGTTGAAGATGGTTACAGCTCTCCTGGGAATTTTCCTCTTACCTAGTAGATTGTCCTCACCCAGTCACAGAACAGTGGTGGGGGTGGGGGTGGGGGTGAGGCTTCAGCCTTGGCCCCTAGGGTTGTGTAACTCCAAAGGCTAATCCACCATCCCCACAGGGAGGGGGGTGGGTGGTCAACAAGTGCTGGGAAGAAGGAAAGGCCTTTTCCAGACAAAACAACTCCCAGGTGCCGAGGAAGTGGGGAAGGGAATACAAGAGGCTGAGAGCTGGCAGAGGCAGTCAGCAAACAGCGAGACCCCCGAGCTTGCAGACAAGCGTTGCCCTGCGATGGACTCTACCAAGACCACGCTCAGGTTCTCAAGAGCAAGAAACATGTCAGTAATATCTCTATGACAATGTGTGACTCCTGTCCACACAGGACTGAATCAGAATCCAGGTCGCAGTTAAAATCAAGAGAACAATAAGGGAAGAAATGTCTAGCAAATGGAATTTCATAACTACTAGGGTCGTAACGGAGGAAATGAATGCAAATAAGAATTTAGAGGAGTTGTGCCATGGTGCACACACCTTTTAGTCTCAACACTTAGGAGGCAGGGGCAGGTGGCTTTCTGAGAGTTCAAGGCCAGTCTGGTCTTCAGAGTGTCAGGACAGGCTCCAAACCTATACAGAGAAAGCCTGTCTCAGAAAAAAAAAAAAAAAAAAAAAAGAACTTAGGACCAAGTGGGAGTGACCCAGAGGCATGTCAGCATGGGTAGCCAGGTCAAGAGCATTAACCACAGCATGATGACACAGAGCTGTAGCTTGGCACTGCAAGGCGATCCATGAGCTGGAACCTGGCACACACGTGGAGGGGAAGAAAACAGGGCAGTCAACCTCAGATCATCCTATGAACCATAACATCTGCTTGATTCCACCTTGAAAATGATGGCAGACCGTCACAGTTATAACCAACAAAGTGTCTTTGCAGTAGCATAGATAAGGGTCAATGTGCAAAAGAGGACAGGAAATCAGGGGGAAAAAAAGAACTGAAAAGGAATAGGAAGGGTCCATGCTGAAAATCTCTTAGGTTGATCCAAGATGGAGTTTCAGGGGTAATGCAAGGAGGGGGGAGGAATGACCTCAGGGGTCATGGTAGGAGTACCAGAACCAGAATCAGAGGAGAAGGTGTCTAGAGGGGGAAACTATGAGGCAAATTTCTGGGATGACAACTTTGATTAGGGTCTTGGCTGTAGCAAAGCATTCGCATATCATACTGAGGCCTTGGGTTCAAATGGAAGGCACACCGTATCACACAGAGTTTTGATGTGTTATTTAGAATGCAGGCGACAACAACATGATAAAACATGATAAAAATGACCCTCCCCAAAAACCCAATGCAAACCATGAGACAGTACATTATTTAAGTTGGTTGTCAAGAACCCGAGCCCCATCCCATCCTTCTTTGTGACAACTTAAGAATGCAAGCAGTGTCACAGCCCTCTGTCACAAGGAACACATTGTAAGAGACAGGGGAATATCTTCCATGTGTCCTTTTAGGAGCCAGAGGAAACTTTCTCAGTTAGTCTCAGGAAAATTTCCTCTGTGTCTTACTAGAAGAGTCAGATGTGAATCATGAAGAATGTAACAACAGTCCTGGGAGTCCATGGTCCACTTCTGCAAAGTGCCATACATGCAAGCTCATACAAACACATAAAAATGGGGACTCTGAAAAATAAGGACAATAGGACATACCATGCAAGAGCTAACTGAGGACAAGCCCTGTGATTAAGCTACAGGGATGAGGCACAAAGAAGGAAAATGAGCCAAACACACAGACCCTACAGAATACTTCAGTGCAAGGGAGGGTCTTCTGAGAAGATCTAGCTTAATAGCTGAATCTTGATTTTATATTCAGAGGCCTGCACTGGGACCCCAACCTTGCCTCTCACTCTTTCTGTGACCTTCAGTGGCCTTGGTTGAAGAGACAGGTCAGTAAGCCTGCCTTCCAGGGGTGACAGAGGACAACTGGGAAAGACCAGGCACACAAAGCTCCCATACAACCACACACTCTAGGCCAAGATAGCTGCTCCATGGCTGTTGAAGAAAAAAGGTGTGGATAAAGGCCTGGGCTCAATACTGAGCACCCAGTTTGGTGTGGTGGTACACGCTTGTTACCCAGGCCAAGGGAAGCAGAGACAAAAGGTCAGGAGTTCTAGGAGTTCTTCTGCTATACAGTGAGTTTGAAATTAGTCTGGGATGCATAAGAGCCTAGGGGGAGGGTAAGGGAAGAAGAGGGGATGGGGAGGGAAAGGGAAGGGAAGGGAGGAGAAGGGAGGAGAGAGGAGGGGAATAAAATGTCCCCTCTTTGACCTATTTTCTAATTCTTAGTGAATAAAGAAAAGGTGTCTTTACCTTTTGTCTTTTGGCCCTTAACAAAGGAGTCCTCTTCCAGCCCCTGTGTCGCAACCTTTGGAGAGTTTCTGTTTGCACTAGCATTTTATTGCTGTGTAGTTCTTTTCTGTTTGACATATTTCTTAAAAAATATAAAACAAATAAACAAAAAGAAATGTCTAACAACACATGTGCTAGGTGAAAACTGAAAAAGTCCAAGCCTCTCCCTCTGTATACTATCAGAGGCAAAGTTGGGGGACTAGGAAAACTGGAGGAAAACCATGGAATCTGGCAAACCTCCTTTAATAAATGACAACAGTTGCTTTTCAGACTCCTTTTAGTAATACAGATCATGTTGGCCAGGGCGTCAGGTAGAGCCTGATATTTTACTCCTGCTGATGTCCAGAGCAATTCAAATGTGGGCAGTCCCCTAGCAAGGTCAATTTCATGACTTCCTTCCTGCCCCCTGTCCCCCTCGGTTTCTCTCAGCTCCCCAGTGGCTGATCCTTCATCCCTAGCAACAACTGCAGCTACTGTTTCCTGACTCTGGTGGAAGAAAGGGGCTTGGGGCCAGGGCCAGGGCTCCCCATGGAAGATGCTAGAAGAGAGCAGCACATTCTCTCTCACATCAGCCACCTTTGCAGAGCATCTGGATTGCAACATGCACTGTCCAAAGGTCCAGCCTGTATGTGTCTGCCCCGGCTTGGTTGGCAAATGGAACTGACCTTAAACTAAGCCCTGGGTCCTTACTCTGGTATTCATGCAGAAAGTTGGATGTCAAATTCGATGGATTTAGCATCCTCTTCCCCAGGCTGTTGGGACTAAGGGATGCTTATTAACCACCCAGCTCCTAGAACTGGTCCCTTTGCCAGAGCTTGCACACTTCTGGATCCAATAATATTTTTGCTCCTATTGAATCCAGGTTAGCCTCTTACATTTCAGCTCATAGCCATAGGCATGTTGCAGAAGTGAGTCCCTGTACTGGGAGAGTCTGGGGACACAATACCTTGTCCTTAACCATCTCAGGATTCTGTACCTGAGATTGGAAGTGTGGGGCAGTGTGGCACACTTGAAGAGAAGTGAGTTTTAAGCTGTCACTAGCTCTGAGTGACAGCATCTTGTTGGATGGTTATGTATGGCAGATGTGATTGAGAGAAGATAGAGCTGAGCTGATATACATGGGGTGACTTAGACCACTAGATTTCCAGACACTAGCCTGGGCCTGATTCTTCTGATTCTAAAAGAGGCTTCAAGATATAGCAAGCATGATTTTATCCGACAGGTATTTATTAGCGGAGTGTCTTGACTGACACTGACACAGATGTACTGAGTGCTGTAGACAGAGTCCCCATTATGGGGTAAAGACAAGATTTGACTAGGATACTTAATAAGGGTTTTGTAGAAAGAATGGAGATGTAGTTTAGTTGGTAGAGTGCCTGTCTAGCATGCCGCTCATGAAGCCCTGGGACTGATCCCTTGAACCAAAACGAGGTGTGGCAGTGCAAGCCAGTGATCCCAGTACTGAGGAGGTTGGGGCAGGGAAACACAGATTTTTGAGATCAACCTTGACTACAGAGTGACTTTGAGGTCATCCTGGATCACAAGAGACTGTTTCTAAAAGAGGGGGCTGGGTTTATTGAACAAGAGCAATGTTTCCCACTTAAGAACACCCCTGAACACCCATTACACCTAAAGTGCCTTCCTAGGTGGGAAGAATACTGCTTCACCAGAGATGGACAAGGTGGCTGCCAGTATGAAGCCCTCAAAATCACAAAGTCAGCAGCTTAGCAAGGAAGGAAAGAAAATAGGTTGGCAGATTGGTACCCTGAAGCCAAGTCACTTAGCTATAGTAGAAGAAGACTGAGATACTCCAAGGAGATGCTCGATTCCACTCCCCAAGGGACATTTAGCAATAGACAGTAGTAGCTCAGATAGGAACATCGGAGCTAGGCAGAGGGCTAGGCACACACCATGGGGAAGTCCAGTATGATTTGAGAGCTGGAGGATACTAACTTGGAACGCAGAGACATGACATCAGGCACCCAACAGGAGCCTGAGATGAGGAGCTAGATGGTGAAGGGCTAAGAGAGCTGAAAAACAATGCCGGTACAGGGTCTGTGCCCCGAGTAGAGGACATGATGGGGAGGATCCCTTCCACACCATTCAGTCTGACACACCTCTCCCTCACCACATAAAAGTCAGTGCCATGGTTCATTCGAGCTAGCAAATCCACCTAACAGCAAAGCAGGTAGCTGGGAGTGGGGAATGAAGAAGTTGAAATCATTCTAGCTGTGCTGAGGAGTAGCAAAGGGTAGGATGGACAAGGGATGTGTAGGGGACATAGTTCAGTTTAGGAAATGTGGTGTTGATGGTCGGTGGGAGGGGTATCCAAGTGGGCTGGGGATCTGGTGCTGAAGAAAGACCAGCCCTTGAAAATATGTATGGATTCAGAGAGGCAAGTGAATATGGATCGCCCAGCAATCATGGAGACTGGAATTCAGGATACCCAGAACCCATGTAAATGCCAAGGTATGGTGGTAGGCCTGTAATTCCAGCCTTGGAAGAGGCAGACAAAGAATCTTGAGTGAACTGGCTATGAAGACCAGGCATACTGGTGGGCCTGGGTTTACTTGAGAGACCCTGACTCAATGAGTAAGGTGGAAGTGTGACAGAGGATGACTCCTGACATCAACTTGAACCCCCACAACATGCATGCACCCCCTACATGCACACATGCCCGCATACTTAAGATGCATACAACCATGAACACATACACATGCATACCATTCAAACATATGAAAAGATAGAGAAGAAAAAATACAGAGGGAACATTGGAGGGATAGATAGATTGATAAAGTCCTTGCCTTGTTTTTCTTTTTTATTGTTTTATTTTTGTTTTGCATGACAGGATTTACCTGTGTAGCCCTGGCTGTCCTAGAACTCAGACCGTAGACCAGGCTGACCTCAAACCCAGAGAGATATGCCTCTGCCTCTCACGTGCTGGGATTAGGAGGCGTGTGCCACCACCTCCCAGCTAAAATTCTTGTTTTGTAAGAACAAGCATCTGAGTTTAATCCCTGGAACCCATGACTAAAAATAAAAACAAAGACCAAATGTGGGTATGATAGTACAGTTTAATCCCAGCACTCCTGAGGCAGAGACAAACAGATCTCTGAGTTCAAGACCAGCCTAGTCTAAAGAGAGTTCCAGGACAGCCAATGCTATACAGAGAAATCCTACCTTGGGGGGATATATATATATTATGTATGTATGTATGTATGTATGTATATCACAAAACAAGCAAATCAATAAAAAGATAAGTTAGCTTGTCTAATCCCAGCATTGGGAGGCAGAAACAGGCAGGTCCCTGGGGATTGCTGACCAGTGATTTCTAGGTCAGTGAGAGACATTGTCTAAAAATAAAAAGAAAGAAAGAAAACATGAGGAATGACACAAAAGACAACAATGACACAAGTGCACATACACTCACCACACACATGCATGTCTGCCCCCACAGAGGAGTGCATGTGTACACACACACATATACATACACACGTACCCACACAGATACAGAAAACAAACTAAAAATAGAACAACAACCTGGCTGAGCATAACAGCACACACAGATATTCAGGAAGTTGAGGCAGGAAGATCATGTGTTTTAGGCCAGTAGCTTGAGACCCTGGGTTCAGTCCCCTGGCCCAGGGAGGGGAAGAAGAATGAAAGCTGTCCAGTGGAACAGCTTGGATACAAAATCAATGAAGATGTTGGACATGTCAATCAAGAGGCCATTGGTGACCTTAAGAGGGCAGACTTACTGTGGTGAGGGTGTGATTTATTTAAAAACACCAATTACCCAAATGTACAGGAAGAAAATGGGAATGGGATGTCTTTATTACTAGGCAGACTTTAAACAGTAGTCCTTTTCTGGGCTTGGCAAACAGACAACGAACCTAGCAGTGTAGAAAACCAGATGAACAATAGCTGAGCACAGAAGAACAGAGAGTGGATTAAACATTCTCTGAAGACAGGCAGCCTCAGAGCTAATCTGACAGCTCAGCAAGAGCGTTAAGTATCTGGACTTTTCTTATTCTGTTATGCAATCCTAACCATGTTGGCTTTTGTCCTTGTCCTCATCCTCATGACCACAAAAAGCAGCTCCAGCTCCAAGCATCACATGCTCACGCAGATGAGGCTGTGCCGCCATGCTCCACGCCTCCCCTGGTCAGTAGTTAGACCTCATCTCCATGTCCTCCCCTACCTGCATCAATGTGGGGAAAAGGTAAATGGGAGGAAATGAAGTAGCTTGCAGAGACTGTGATTCCTACCCTAGGGCTAGGCATGTGGCTCCCAGTCCAGGAAGAAAGGAGCTTGGGCTCAGTGCCGCGGCCTGTAATAACAGCTTCTCGAGGCTGAGACAGCAAGAAAGGCAAGCTCAAGTCCAGCCTGGGTAATGCATCAAAATCTGTTTTAGAAATTAAAACAAAGCCAGGTGTGGTGGCACACACCTTCAATCCCAGCACTCAGGTGGAAGAGGCAGGGCATCTCTGTGAGTTATAGGCTAGCCTAGTCTACAAAACAAGAGTTCCAGGATAACCAGGGCTACAAAAAGAAAACTTGTCTTGAAAAAACAAACCAAACCAAAACACATACACACTAACAAACAATAAACTAGTACTCTCAGCTTAAGAGCAGTGTGCCTGTGCTCTTGGCGCTTGCTGGGTGGAGGCAGGAGGGTCAGGAGTACAAGGCCATTTTCTGTGCCACAATGTATTTGTGGGCAACTTGAGATAAATGAGATCCTGTCTCAATAAATACATACACTTAAATAATGTAGGGTTGCTGAGATATAAAACATGCTGCTCAGGGTAAAAAAAGCTTGGTGCCAGGTCTGACAACTTGAGTTCAGCCCCCAGAACCCACAATGTACAAGGAGAATTGACTCCTAGAAGGTGTCCTCTGACCACTATGCATGGGCTGAGCAGCTGCATGCATATGACTCATATACAAATAAGGAAAATAATTAAAATTTTAAAAATGGACATGAAAATGGAGGGACTAGGCTACAGCTCAATGGTAGAGCACTTGTTCATTGAGTCCTTAGATCAACCCCCAGAGCAGGAGAAGGATGAAGGGCAGAAAGAAGAAGTCATAGTTGTGATGGCTGCACTGTCTACTCTATAAGCCATCTTCCACAGGCAAGCATAGCCCTAGGGCCAACACAGGGGTCTACAGATTTGGAGAGCTATTAAAACAACTCTCTTCTCCCCATTGCTATTCAGAAAGGGAATGTCCTACCATCTGCCAGCTGTGGTATCCCCACCCTGGGCAATGGCTGATTGAGCTGATTGACTGGCAGATGCTGTGCCTTCCACTCAGGAACACCAAGAGGCAGGTGGTAAGCACTACAGTGGTGCTGGTGGTGAACCCTGTTTCCTGAATGCTGACTTTGTGCACTTTAGATTCCTCAATAAGTTCTCACAACCCAAGGAGCTAGATGTTGACTGTGTTTCCATTTAGCAGATGAGGGAACCAAGGTGTCTGCCCAAAGTCTCTCAGCTA
Source organism: Phodopus roborovskii (assembly GCF_943737965.1). Classification (NCBI taxonomy): domain Eukaryota; kingdom Metazoa; phylum Chordata; class Mammalia; order Rodentia; family Cricetidae; genus Phodopus; species Phodopus roborovskii. The sequence continues at coordinate 34,527 of NW_026126580.1, read as the reverse complement.
TCAGCATCGCAGCCAGGGTCATCTCGAAGCCAAAAATCTGAGCACCCTCTGACTACTTTTCACCTGCTCACACTAAAAATGTTTGGTCTTGACCCTGGGAGATAGAAAAAAATGTGCTGCCATGGGTCTTGTATGCAGCAGTTGCTGGCATTTCCAGCTGTTTCCTCACATAAATGTTCAGCTGAAGCAAAATGCAGTGCACGGCCACAGCCCATCCTTCCCAGCTCTGCATCTCTGTTACAAGCTCACAGTCATACATCACAGCCCTTGAGAGCTGGAGATTGAGGTCCTCTCATATGCTCACAGAATATGAACATACCGCACGGACAGGTTCTCAGTAGGCAGTGAGCATCTCTCAGGGAACCCATGAAAGAGCAAGCCTCTAACAAAAAAGATAGCAAAAACCATCCTGAGTGTTCGAGAAGCTTCCAGCAGGAAGCTGGTGGGCTCACATCTGAGCTATGGAAAGAGGAGCTGGCATCCTAGAATCCATCTGTGTTCCTTGCCCCATGCTGACTGTTCTGCAGCATCAGTTCCCAGAACCTCAGAGTAAGTGAGGAAGACAAGGAGGTTCAGAGAGCCTCAAGCAATTTGCTTAAGATGAGTACCACAGCCAGAATAGAGATGAGACTAGAGCCAACCCCAAACTGTCCCTCAACACTCACTTTGCCTCCTCACACTTAATACCTATGTCTTCTCGGTCACTTAAACATCTTCAGGGATCTCATGGATTCCCACATTCATTCTACACTTGGAGATAGGACTTAAGGAATTCAGAATCTCTCGTGTCATAAAATGCTAATTTGGGGTGGCTAGGTGGCTAATAGTGATTGCTTGCTCTAGAAGAGGACCTGGGTTTAGTTCTTGGCAGCCACATGAGTGGCTGTTCCAGGGGATCCAGTAACCTCTTCTGGCTTGTGTAGGGGTCTGCATGCATATGGCACACATAAACTCAGACAGGCACACCCCGAAAATTTAATTCTGTTCCAAATATATTTCAAAGACAAACCACAAATATAATCAAAATGATGGTGCATGTTGAGGTAGGAGTTTATTAGTAGGGGAGTCAAAATAATAAACAAGATATAATTAGCCAGACAGTGGTGGCACAAATTTTTAATCCCAGCACTTGAGAGACAGAGGTAGGTGGCATCTCTGAGTTCAAGGCCAGCAGATTGACAGATCCAGTTCTTAGGACAGCCAGGGATACACAGAGAAACACTGTCTAGTCTTGTAAACAAAAATAAAACTGTTATGAGAGGGTTTTTTTTGTCCTGCTTGGTCCTATGGCCCTTGAGCTCCAAATAAATACACAAGACTTATATTAATTATAAAATTGTTGGCCAGTGACTAGGGCTTCTTATTGGTTAGTTCTGTCTAAATTATCAACCCATTTCTATCAATCTATGTATTGCCACAAGGCCAGGCTTACCTGGCTAATGCCCTGGCATGTTGTTACTCCTTTGGCAGCATCTCAACCCTGTGTGGCAGGCTCCTCTGCCTGCATATCCCACCTCCCTCCCCCCATTCCTAGGCCCTGCTTATACTTCCTGCTTGGCTTAGTCAGACAATCAGTGTTTTATTCATCAACCAATAAGAGAAACATACACAGAAGGACAACCCCATCAACGAGATGGGGGAGTCTGTAATTACTTCACCATTTTTTTACTGTACCTAGAAGGCTCGGTGGATTTAATGGATAGGAAAATGTCGAAGATATGCCATCCTTTCTGGAGCTCATACTGATCTTCCTTGGGTGTGTTCATGAGTTGTTTTTTTTTTTTATACTTAAACCCCAGGTTCTTTCCCACCATTGTCCCTGAGGTTACCCACTTGCAGAGATAACTAGGGATGTGGGTGTGACAAGGGGGAAAAACTTCTCCTTCCAACACAGAAACCCAGTTCTAAAGACAACAGGGCCCTTCTCTTTTTTTCTCTTTCTTTCTTTATTTTCGGCCCTTCTTCTTCTTCTTTGACAATGACTTCCAGAATGCCACTTTTTGAAGCCGGAGATGAACACCATTATGTAGAAATGAAAATGTAAGTCCTAAACAATAAGAACTCATGGAACCTGTCCCTGGCCCATAGGGTATCCAGGGCAGTAGGGGTGAATGTGAACATTATACCTCTTCCCTTGGTTAGTTCAGCCTGTGGTAGGTCAAGACCAGCTGCCCACTTCAGTCTACACTGTGAAAGCTCAGTGAGAAAATGGCGGCCATGACCTAGCACTGGCCTTTCACCCCAGGCTGTTTCTGGGGGGTTGGGAAGTAGAGCACTGGGGGCTGGGGAACAACTACCCAGCTAAATGGCAGTTTTCAGAGGAAATTCTGAGAATGCATCCCCTGGGTTGAATTGCTTAAATCCCTTCGGCAGCTGGAAAGATTCAATTGGGAGGCACTGTAGGAAAACCTCACAACCATGAAAGGCCCAAGGCCACATTCAGAAGGCTCTCAAGAGCTGTTAGCATGGAACAGTTTTGTTAGTTCCACAAAATTGGCATTGACCCAGCCAGCACCTGTCCTCTGAGCGTCGTCTTCAGGCCAGCACAGCTCCGTCAGGCCCAGGAGGAGTGCCAAGTTGGGGGCTAATGTAGAGCTGTGACCAAGGCTTAGAAATGGTGATAAGAATTCAGAAATGTGTGTCCTTAGGCAGGTTGCTTTGCTTTCTGAATGCCATTATCGTCACAGGATTATTGTGAATGGAGAAAATGAGATAATACAGCATAACGTGTTGGGACCATGAGGTGGTGAGGGATTCTGTGAGTTCGGTAGCCTTGTCTATAGATTTGGTTTAGGACAGCTAGGGATACACAGCATCTCTGTTTGAAAATCAAAAATAATAACTTAAATATTAAAAAATATAAATAAAAAACAAAAAGAAGGTAGTCTGCAACTGTTAGTTGAGAAAAATGTCTGAGTTCCTGTTAGTGGTAGTCTTTATGGCTACTGGGAATGCAGCTGTGTGCTCTAGCACAGAGCTACATCCCTGCTCTGTTCTGTCCTCTAGCAGGGAAGAGTCAGACAATTGGAATATAGATATGCCCCAACCAGCCAAAACTCCCTGGGATTTTCAAATGTGCATGGATTCAAGTTTAGGAGCGGGATGAATGAAGGTAAGTCCACAGAGCTTACTCCATCATTTATTTATCTACTTATTTATTTATTTAAAGAGCTAATGAAATGGACCCAAGGCACATGAAGCTTGCTACCTTGGGCAGGACCATATCAAGAGGCATAAAATTTCAAAAAGAGAGCAGAAAGAGGGGGGATGGGGGGCAACCGGACACTTGTTTTGGTTTTTGGTGCTTCTGAAGCCTGGAACATTTTCCTTCAATGGTCTTTATGTCTTCTTCCAGCTGGCCCTTCTTATAGGAGGAATCAGGACCTCTGTTGGCATACAGGACATACAAGTGGGCCATTCCGATTGGATATAAGAAGCTACAACATGGCATTCAGTTATGAACTCTCACCCACATCAAAATGACTACTCTTTTAAGTCTAACTGAATCCCCCCCCCCCATTTGGTTTTAGCCCAGACAGCTGTTTGGCAGTGGTTCCCACCAAACCAGTCCAGGAACAGGGTTTCCATTGCCTTTTTTCTATGAATACCACAATTTCTGTGACAAACTATTACTGGTAGTCCCCCAAAATGTACTTGGAGAAATAAAACCCTAAAGCTTAACATAAAAAAGAAAAACACACTGTCTTCTGATTTCTAGGAAGGGTGTGGTATACAAGCTTGTTGTTGGGTCTTGGGGCTGTACACATGTGCTTATTTTGTGGCTGGCTTCCAAGACATTTGAAAGCTAGCACCACCCAGTCAAGTAGAGGACAGTGATATCTAGCCAACATTCTGAATGCAGAATTTATCTTCAAAATCTTTCTAAAGACACAAGCCTTGGGAGCCAGATCTCTGTGAGTTTAAGGCCAGCCTGGTCTATAGAGCCGGGTTCCAGGACAGGCTCCAAAGCATTACAGAGAAACTCCTGTGTCAAAAAACAAAAAAAACAAACAAAAAAAAAACCAACAAATACACAAGCCTTTCTTAAAGACAAACACCACAATTTAATCCAGGCATTTACTTTACACATTCCAGGCTTGCTAGTACATTAACAGCATTATCTTGCCATTGCAAAAGTCTCTGTGATTTAATTCACTGGAGTCTATGAAGGCATTGCATTCATGGACTATGTATATGGCCTGTGCATCAATTGGCATCTTGGGACCTCCTGGGCACAGAGGTCAAAGTTTAGTGATGCGTGGAGTTGTTGTCCAATGGTGAGTATTGATTGGTGCCTCTGAAACAACCCACAGGCACTCGGTCTTTCTCCAGCCAGACGCCAGGCCCGTAGAGAAGGAGTGCGTTCCCAGAGAGCCTCAGAAACAATGCCTGTGATGCTCAAATCTGAACTGCAGAGAGGCTCTCAGATAGTGACGGATTGCTTCAGCAGGGTAAGTGGAAAGTGATAAATAGTATCATGCAACATCTGCAGAGCAATGACTCTCTTAGGAAAGTACTGAAAAACCAATAAATATCATATACATATATATTTATATTAGTTTTCTATTGCTGCCCTAACAGATCATCCTGAGTTCAGTGACTGAGGAATGAGATAGCCTTGTTCATCTTGCACCTCCATCAGCAGAAGTCCATTTATTATGTTTTAGCTTCATAAAGTCAACATCAAGGGGTCAGCAGGGTTGTAGATGTTCCTTGGGGTTGACTTACCTCAAGTTCTTCTGGTTCAATGGCCATACTCAACCCTTTAGTTATGGGTCTTCGTTTTCCTTGATGGTGGTCCTCCAAGGGCCCGGCAGGCAAGTGGATAGTGGACTTGTGCCTAGCTCTTTCCCATTTACACTCTTGCTCTGCACATTGTTCCCTTCAGCCACAGGCAGAAGCCTCTCCCCATGCAAATCTGCAATGTGCACTGCCAATGAATCTCTCAGCTCTCCAACTGGAGTTCTTTTCGAAGACTCTCACCATTTAGACTGGGTTTACCCAGACCACTGAAAGGAATCTATATTAAAGATAGCAACCCTAGGTTTGCCAGCTATGATGGTTAAACTTCATTGTCAACTAAATTGGATTTGCAGTCCCCTGGGAAGGCATACTACCACGTATCTGTGAGGGTACTTCTAGAGACGCACAATCGAGAAGATGCTACCCTGAATATGGGTGGCATCATCTCACTGGTAGGGGTCCCAAACTGAAGGAAAAGGAGAAAAGGAGAAAGTGAGTGTGAGCAATCGCATTCATTGTTCTCTGTTTGTGAACACAATGTGAATGTGACAGGCTGCCCCACCGCTCCTGTCGCCTTGCCATCCCCACCATCATGGATTATGAACTGCAAACTAACATGCACTCTTCCTGCCTTAAAACTCTTTGTTAGGTATTTTGGTGTTCTTACCCATCAGTCCTGTTAGCCCCTGTTGAAGGGATGTGCAATCTGCTGCTGGGTTTGGACCATTGCCAAGCTCCCACAATGGAGCATTTGTTATAATCATTCAGAAGTTCAGTGGTTTTTAAGGAAGTAGTTGGACTTTGAGGTTGCCCTGTCTTCCTTAGGTATCACAACAGTGCATCAGGGAGTCATGCAGGGTTTAGCACAATGTCACTCTAATGAGGCTACCTGTCAACGCTTGAGGTATACACCAAGGAGGAAGATCACAGGTAATTCAGTTTTTAGCTGGATTACATACTTGTTTGCACATTGTTATTTATTGTGAGTGTATTGAGCATTGAAGATAAAAACTAGGGACCTCAGGCCACCATCAGTGGCTATGCTTAACTTTCTGAAGAACTATCATATTCTTTTCTTTCCTTTATTCTTCCTTCCTTCCTTCCTTCCTTCCTTCCTTCCTCTTCGACAGGGTTTCTCGTGGCCAGCCTTGGCTGTCCTGAACTCCTTTGTAGAACAGGCTGGCCTGGAACCCACAGAGAGCTGCTGGCCTCTAACTCTGAAAGTGCCAAGCTTAAAGGTGTGCGCCACCACTGCCCAGCCTTCTTTTCCTCTTTAATTATATTTATTTATTAGAGGTGAGGGCTGTGTGTGCCACTGCATTCATTTGGAAGTCAAAGGACCACTTGATAGAGTTAGTTCTTCCTTCCACCATGTAGGTATCAGGGATCAAACTCAGGTCTGCCAGGCTTGGCTACAAGCATATTTCCTCACTGATCCATCTTTCCAGCTCTACCACACCATTTTCCACAATGACTGCACTATTTGCATTCATAATAGTGTACAACGTTTCTGGTCTCTACATCCTTACCCATTCCCTCTCCTTCCCTCCCTCTTCCTCTTCCTTCCTTCCTTTTTTTCCCCTCTCTGAGACAGGTTCTCATTCTACTCCAAACTGGTCTGGAATTTATTATGTCCTTCCTGCCTCTGCCTCTTCCTCTGTAGTGTTGGGATTACCAGCATGTGCCTCCATGTTTCCCTTTGTTTTATATTTTGTTTTTGATTGTTCTTTAAAAAAAAGTTAGGGCTGTAGCTCAGTAGTAGAGCACTTGTCTAAGGTATGAGGGCCTTAGACTAAATCCCCAAGTGCTGTCAGGGAAAAGAAAAAGAAAGAAAGAAAGAAAGAAAAGGAAAAAAGAATTGTTTTCGCGTGCTCTTCCCCGGGGGTTGAAGTGGATGACTCAGTGCAGTTCTTTGATCTTGAATCTCTGCAGTGATGCAGGCACTGGGAGCCTTCTCACTCGTGGGAGTCACTTCCTGTATGTTCTCAGGGTAGAAACTGCAGTTTTTCAAAACTTAAGTTGGGAGTGATTAAAGTAACAAGAACTGAGGAGCAGGGCAGGATCACAGGGGGTCCCTACAGGCCACTGGCCAAGGATGGCATGCAAGGTTCCCTGCAGGAGCCCCCAGTGCACCAGGAGCCTCCCTAGTCTTTCCTTTTCTGTAGAGTCGGGGGAAGAAAGGCCTGTGATCCTAGCACTAGGGAGGCAGAGGTGGTGAGGGAGGGAGTCAGTTGGAGGTCAGCTTGAGATACATAGGGAGACCCTGTCTCAAAACACTAACAGCTGCGTGAGCAGACAGATGGCTCTCTGAGTAAGTCTTTGCAACACAAGTGTGTGTACCTGACTTTGAATCCCTAGAAGTCAGGAAAACCTGACACTGCAGGCGAATGTTGGTGAGCCCAGTGATTTAAAGGGAGATGCTAGTAGGCGCGGCGTTGGCTCCAGGAAGCCAGGGGGCAGGCCAGCTCAGCCTAGGGCCATCTCAAGCAATGTGGGGGGAAAGGGACTGACATTCAACCTTGACTCCCCTGACCTCTGCATGCTCTCTCTCTCTCCTACCTTCATGCAGACCATGGTAGATATCTGTATATGTCTGTGATCCCCTAAGAGGAGGAGGCAGGAGGATTATGGGAATTTTCAGCTATACAGTGAGTTCCTCAGACCAGCTTCCGGGCTTCCGGAGACCCTGCCACAAAATCAAACCAATCCAGTCAAATGGACAAACAATAAAAACAGCAAGAAAAAGTGATCTTTTGGGGAGTTAATTTAAAGGAGATGCCTCAGCTTCTCCACAACAGCTCCTAAACCCTAAGCACTGAAAGTACCTTTAAGACAACCACCTAGAAGAGTTACCTGTTCCTTTGAGAAGAAATTAAGGTATACTTTGCATTGTATGGAATACCCTTTTAGAGCCAGTAAGGTGGCTCCAGTGATTAAGGCATTTGCCATCAAGCCCTGTGACTTGAGTTTGATTCCCAAGAGTCACATGGTTGGAAGAAAGAACAGACTCCTGCAAGTTGTTCTCTGAGCATCACAGCACACAGCTTCACCAGCCCCCGCCAAACGAATAAATGTAATAAAGTTTTTTGAAAGTGGATCACACCATGTAACTCTGGCTGACCTGGAGGTCACCCGTGTAGACCATGATGGCCTCAAACCCATAGGCCTATCTTCCTGCCTCTGTCTTCTGAGTGCTGGTATTAAAGGTGTGTGCACTGGGAGTGTGGGTGATTAAACAAACAAATAAACATACCTTCTAAATAAAAAATAAAAATAAAATAGACTAGAAAGAAGGCTCAGCATAAACACATGGCTGATTATGAGTTGCATTTTTGACTTCATGCAATACTTTCTTACTTTCCAGAGACAGGGTTTCTCTGTATTTTTTTGAAGCCTGTCCTGGAACTAGCTTTTTGTAGACCAGGCCTCCAACTCACAGAGATCTGCCTGCCTCTGCCTCCCGAGTGCCACCAATGCCCAGCCATACAATATTTCCAAGATTCAATGCTTTCAGGTTATAATGTAAATCAACATTTTATTTTTATTTTACTTCTTAAAAAAATTTTAATTTATGATACGCTAGTGGCTTGCTTTCATATATATCCATATATGGATATCAGATCACCTGGAAATGGAGTTACAGACAGTTGCTAGCTCCAATTTGAATTGAACCAGATCCTCTGGAAGAGCAGCTAATGCTCTTAACTGCTGAGCCATCTCTCCAGTCCCGAAACATTTTATTTTTACGGTGAATAATATTCCCACAGTGTGACATGCCATGTCTTATTTATCCATCCATTTATTAATGGATCTAGATAATTTCTTCCATAAGGAAGTTTGGGAAAGGCTACTAAGTTAAATTATACATGATTAAAAGCAAATTGGAATGTTTGGAAAACTAGTTAAAAAAAATTTCAGGTCTCTGGAAGGACCTTAGACCTGAGAGACAGTTGGAGGCCTAGCAATCTGCATTCTAAACAGACCTCCAATGAGCTTCCTTTTCGTGGTGTACTTTGAACTTGCAGCAGAAGGGGAGTAAGGTGAGCACCACAGACAAGTGGTACTTCCCTCCAAGAAGGTTGCTCCTAAGTGCTGTCATGCCAACCTGACAAATGTTGTAACGGTGCCCTGAAGAGGTAAGCAACAAGAGTCAAAATCTGGGGCCCACATGGGGGCATCACGATGAAGATGGCTGCCCTGTTCTTTTCAGCTCTTTTCTCCCAGCTGGCTTCTATGTGAGGTTTTTTTTTATTTCTACTTATTTATTATTTTTGAGACACTCTCTCTCTATGTCCCAAGCTAGCCCCTCAACTTCGTCATTTTCTCTGCTTCTGACTCCCTTAGTAGTTAAGCTGCCCACAGGCACATGACTGCCTGGCTATTCTCTCCATCCCTCTCCACCCCCCCATGCCTACCTTGTGTTTTGAGACAGAGTCTCACTGGTGTACGCTCCCTGCTGTTCTGGAACTTACGACTGACTATGTAGATGCTCCTGGCTCAAACTCACAGAGATCCATCTGCCTGCCTCGACCTCCAGAGTCTGCACCACCACCACCCCACAACTCTAGTCTTCATTTTTTTTTTTTTTTTTTTTTTTTTTAGAGCAAGAAATTGGCCTAATGCCAAACAACATGCATGAGAATTCAAGACTTTTTTTGCGCTAAAAAGTTCTCTGTGCAGCTGATACCATATGGCATTTGATACCCTGTCAGGGTGGAGGTCAGTCTTAGATACCGTGAACATTATCTGGGCAATGTTCAATTCTGAAAGAATGAACAGTTAACAGAAATGTCACTGCCAAGTCCATATCATTTGCAATCAGCACCAATTAGTGTTTCAGCTCCAATGATACCTCCTGGCAGTATAGGATATCGTTATGAACAAGGCGTGCTAAGAAAGAAAAGAGAAAAATATGAGGAAAAGGAGGAGGCGGGGTGGGGGAGGTGGACCTGGTGGAAAATACCTATAATCACGCATCAGAGGAGGCAGATGGACTGGGTGGTGGTGGCACATACCTTTAATACCAGAACTTTGGGAGGCAGAGGCAGATGGATCTCTGTGAGTTCAAGGCCAGCCTGGTTTACAGAGTTACACACACAGAAAACAAAAAACAAACAAGAAACCATTATAAAGATGAGGCAGAAGGATTAGGAGTTCAAGGTCATCCTTGGCTACCGCGGGCAAGTTAAAGGCTAAGGCCCCAAGGAGTGGGGAGAGAGAGAGAGAGAGAGAGAGAACGAGAGAGAGAGAGAGAGAGAGAGAGAGAGAGAGAGGAGGGAGGGAGGGGGAGGGGGAGGGAGGGAGGGAGGGGAGGGGGGGGGAAAGAGAGAGAAGAAAATGTGAAAATGTAGGCATCTCCCATAGGATAAACATAGATAAAATTGTAACCACACATGAAGGAAGCTTGGGAAGTAATAACTTTACAGCCCAGGGAGTGGCTCTCCAGTCCTCCCCTCAGTTCTAGAATTGCTGGGGGAATGTTTCCACAATATATCCTGACGACAACCAGCAAAAAAGAAAACAAAAAAACAATATATACCCCTGACCAACTGTGACACCCCTATAACCTCAAGACTAGTACCCAGTGCTGGCGGCTCAGGCTCCTCCATTTTAAAGTCAAACTCCCCCCATTCTCATGTAGAGACAAGGTTGACAGCCACTCTTCCAGTGCCTTAGATGTTTGTTCTAGCGAGAATAATTGGAAAACTTTAAATGTCCACATTTTTATTCCCAAGGAACATTTTCACTGGGAATGGGCTTGTGAAGGACATCATTTCTGTCATCCCACGGCCTAGAAACTATAAGGAAACATTTGTGTGCTGGCTTTATAATTTACAAACTGCCTTCCCCATACACTTCCTTTCCCAGTTAACGACTGTGTAAGAATGTGTAAGAGGAGTCTCTGAACATAGCTTTTCCCTAGATAATTCCATGCACGATCAGATGTTTTCACCCTTCCATCCTTCCTTCCTTTTCTTTTCTTTTTTGCATTTTAAATAAGAAAAACCAAAACTTGTCAGAACACAGAAGAGAAATCTTTTTCTTCCACTGCATGAATGTCATCAAGATTCCTTAAACATCCTATGTTGGGATGGGGCAAGTGCAGCCTGGGAAATCCCAGAGACTTTTGCTTGATTGGAGTAATGATGAGATGAATAAAGTTCCATTTTTCATGACAGGGTTTTCACTGCTAAACATCCCCGGGCTGTCCTGGATTCTTCATAGAACAGGCCGGCCTCAAACTCAGAGATTCTCCTGCCTCTGTCTCCTGAGTGCTAGAATGAAAGGCATTCCCAACCACCACCTGGCACCAGTGTTTCTTAGATTCTGAATTGCATTCAAATTAACAAAAGCTTGTTAAAAATGCAGCTCATTTTTTGTATAAGGCTTGGGTTAGATCTGAGGTTCTGCTAGTATATTTATATTTGTTTATTTGTATTTATTTATGTATGTGAAGGTGTGCAAGGGTGTGTGGAGGTCAGAGGACAACTTTGAGAGTCACTTGTTTCCTTCCATCATGTAGATTCTGGAGGGATCCAACTTGAGTTACCTGGTTTGGTGGCCAGCCCAGGTTCTGCATGCTTAACAATAGCTCCTGGTGATGTATATGCTGTTAGTCCACTGATAACCTTGTGAACTGGAAGGGGTTCTGGACTTAGAGGCAGCAGGAGATAAGGGCAACTATGCCCCCACTCCTCCGGTAAAGCCATCGTGAGACAGCAGAAGGTACATGCACCCCCTTAGGATCACAGAATCTTCAATAGCACAGCATGGGGAGCTAGAGGAGGAGGAGCTGGTATAGAAATGACATCATTGTATGTAACTCCATTTCTAAGGGCTTTGAGAAAAATCCAAGATCCTGGAGGGCAGGATGGGAACAATGTCTAATCTGGTGGCCCACAAAATACAGATAGTATCTTCAGAAAGCACCCCAGTTTTGCTTTTTTTGTTTTGAGGCAACCTTCACTGTCTTAAACTGCTGGTTCTTGGATATTATCTCCAATATTCATTATTTGTCCTTACACATGGTGTTCCTATTAGAGAGGCAACCCCCTGCCCCACCCAAGGTAACAGAGAAAGGGAAGCCCATAGAGCAGAGTGTGGCGCTGGCCACATATCTCACTCCTCTGGAAAGCCAGCTTAACCTCACTTGTGCTGGGAGCATGGTCCTGACTGGTCACGAGATGCCATGATTTAGAGCTATGTTCAGCATATCCCCCCCAAACCACATGGGTTCATATCATTGAACAGAGACACTGCTGGACAAGAGCTGTTCTATGCAGAACCCATCGAGAGCCTCTGCATCCCCCAACACCTGGGGGCATGAAGCTACATTGCCTTGGGATCTTCAAAGTGAAAGGAGATTGATTCTTTAAAGGAGGAACACACATTTGGGGCTGATGCATCAGGATCCATGATGCCCACTTTGATCCCCATTATAGATGATAGAGTGAGCAAACTGAGGTTTGGTGACACACTTACAATTCCCTCCAGCTCACATCACGAGGATCTAGATGACACTGAAACTCTGCTGCTCTTCGTGTCTCCAAGTTCAGGGCATCCAGCCTATTGAATAGTCCTCTTTCCCTCCCCCTCCTCCCCTACTCTCCTTCTTTCTTTCTTCCATCCTGTAGCTCTGTTGGCCTAGAAATCACGAGCCCCCTATTTTAGTTTCCAAGTGTTGGGATTACAAGATATACCATTACTCCTCACAATTCTTGCAGTTCTTGGAAGAGAGCATGAATCTAGTGGCAGTGGTCTGCCACCTAGGGAGTCCTGAGCCACTGGTAGGCAAGAGGAAAAGGCCATGTGATCCCAGAATAGTAGCTCACGCCTGTAATCCCAGTACTTGGGAGCTGAAGCAGAAGCAGGGGTTTTGGGCCAGCCTGGACTAGAGCTAAGAGACTGCCTCACAAAAGAAGAGTAAGAGGAGGAGGAAGGGGAGATGAAATGTTCCTTAAACTCCAACTACCACCCTTAAATGGGGCTGGGCCCTTTTAGATTAAAACTGTGGTTGTCATTAGCAACTCCCTTGTGACGCCCCAAACTCCACAGGATTCTTTTCGAACACATTTTGATAACTGCAGACTGCAGCAGGTGCTGGGAAGGCAGGTGAGTCTTCCTCTCCACTCAGGGCTGTTATTCTTGCAGGAGAGAAGCTGGTCATAAGTCATTTCAGTAGGTAGAGAATACTAAAGGGGCCTCGAGATATCCTGGAAGCACACAGAAACCCCAGCTCAGCAGGCAGCTTGGGTAGGGGGCCAAATGGGACTGGAATTAAACTCAATCCAACCTTCTCCTTCCTGGAGGTACTTGGAACCGAGACAGAGGTTGAGCCATTCCTGCCACCTAAAGCCATTGATTCCCTGCCCCTTCATTAAAAAAGAAAACAAAACCAAAAAAAAAAAAAAAAAACCCACACCGTGTTCAGGTAATAAATCTCCTGCCAACTGGCTATCTCTTGCTATGCACAAGCCTCTCTTTGTCTGGGTGAAGCAAATGGGGCGTGCACACAGGCACACATGCATTCACACGCAGGCACACAGGAGGCTGGCTGCACTCAGAAAGGTCCGATTTCACAGCCTTCCTCCCCTTGTGGGGAAGCTGAGTGGATGGGGTTTCCCTCTCAGAGCGTGCCCTGGAGATGCTGTTAACGTAATGCATTTCAAATCCATTTCCTTTGTTCTTAGGGAATACATTGAGATATTAACGGTAGAAAGATCTGGGCAGAATTACTAGGGAAATGCAGTTTTTGTTTTTTTTTTTTTTTTTTCTCCTTTCTTTTCTCCCTTCCTTCTTTCTTTTTCTTTTTCTCCTTAATTATTCTATTTTTGTGTCTCTCCATAATGGCCCTGGGTCACCTGTTCAATGAAACACTTAAAGCCAAGGCAGATGGAGGTTTAGGGCCATAGCTCAGCGTTTACATAGCCCTGGGTTCAGTCCTCAGTGCCCGTAAAATAAAGGGTATGTTGGTTGGGGGCCACGTGTAGGTCTCAGCACTTGGGAGGTGGAAATAGGAGTCAGGAGTTCAGGGTCATTCGCCCTGCTAAATGCTGAAACTAACCTGGCCTACGTGAGGGCTCTGCGCTCTCCGAGGGAAAAAGGGGATTTTTCTTTTGCCAGCAGCTTTTTAATTCACGTTATCTTGGAATGGAAGGTGGCATGAAATATCTTTGAGGGCTTGGAGGCAACTCGGTTCGTTGGGGCCACTGTACGTGGTTCAGTTCCCAGCCCCGTGGAACTTTCTAGCTTGGGATACTGGGCAAGTCCCATTTCAACACCTCTGAGCCATTAGTTTTCATCGGCTTTTCGGGGCAGTAATGCCTGTCCAGTTGATCACAATTGGTAGATGAATGTCAAATAAAGAAGAGCGCACTAGAAAACTGTGCCAATCACATCCATGCTCAGACAGAGGAGAGCCAAAACAGCTCAGCAGTTCAGTTTAGCACCTTGGCTAGTTCCTCTCCCCACAGGGAGCACTAGGTCACTTGGGTCACCAGCAGAATACTGATCAATGACAGAGGGTGACTTCCTCGACTATCAGATACAAGGCTCCACTAATCGTTCTTGGATCATTCAGAGGAAGCCAGCTGCCATGCCATGAGGACATTCAAGGGCCTTATAGAGAAGTCCTCAGAGCCAGGAACAGACATCTCCTGTCACTATGCCAGCCTTGTGGATGAGCCTTGGAAGCAGATCTTTCAGCTAGGGAAAACTTCAGATGGCTGCAGCCCCAGGTGATATGGTGACTCCCACCTCAGGAACAGCTCCAAGCCACATCTGTCCACAAGCCACTCTCCATTTCCTGACCCACAGAAACTGTGCAGCTATTAGATTTGGGTACAATCTGTTAGGTAGGTGATAATCCACCCTTCAGCTTTGCAGCCATCGAGGAAGGCTTGGGGACCATGCTGGCTTTGGGAGGAGCAATTTACTCTAAGCCAATTTAATTTCCTTTTCATGATGAAGTGGCTGTGGCGGCGTGGATAAGGGAGTCATAAGTGTATCTCCCGCTCCGGAGGGGGCTTTTAATTTGATACCACATGCCACTCTCATCAACATGCAGGGGGGGGTAGGGGTTGAGCAGCAGTTCATTGATTTGGCCCTGGGGGAGAATGGATTCTATAGCTAATTCAGGCCGGCTTTAGGAGGCAAACAAGGGATTCAGTGCTATGGGTAGAATGTGGCACCCCAAATTCATGTTCTGGCAGTGTAGAGTCTGGGAAGTGTGCCTTTGGGAAGGTGCTCTCCTTTGAGAGGGGAGGGGCATGAAGATGATGCCCCATGAATGGAATAACAGTATAAAAGGACTTCCATTTTGCCTTTAGCTATGGCCATTCCCTGGTCTTCACCAGCGTTTGAATCTGTCATCACCTTGATGTTAGACTTTGAAGACATTTGATGTGTGAGAAATAAATTCCTATTGTATAAATTTACCCAATTTGTGGTATTTTACTGTTGTAACACAAACATATTAAAACAGACACCAATACACTACCAATAGCAACACTATCACTGGTATTGATATTACTCTGATAATGCACTTCTCAACTCTCCCTTGAGAACCTCAGTTTCTCCAGAATTCAGCCATCATCCTTCCTTTCAACAAATGAAGAAAAGCAAGTTTAATTTTACCCCCCACCCCTGCCCCACTGGCAATACCTTGACCTACCTCCTCCCAAGATTCTATAGATTTCCAGAGCTGTGCCTTTTTCCTTCCAATCAGCAGGGACCACAGTCACCAATCTCTGGCCTCGGCCAACATCTGCAGCCCTTGATTTCTGCTGTTCACCTCCCCCTCCTTACTGCCACTGCAGCAGCAATCTTCCATATTTGTAAAATGTCAGTTAGACAGAAGGCTTGTTTCTGGGCAATGGAAAAACATCTCTGTTACAACAGGACCCAGCTCCTAGGTTCAGGGTGTCAGCAGGGCTCACCATCTCCTTGTCACCATCACTGATTCCCATTCCCAAAGCTGCTTCCTTCTCCCTCAGGATGCTCAGTCCTTCCCATTTTCCATACCCAGATTCCCAGTTTTCTCAGAACTCCAATTCCTATTACTCTCTTGGCCGAAGCAATCTACCTCACTCTCCTGGCTTGCCTTTAAGCGCAGGGAAGAGCTATGCACACCACATCTCGGTAGCTAAGCTCCATGTCCTTAGTCATCTCTTCTGACTCTTCCTACCCTTGCTGCATAGTCGACAAGAGCAAACCAAGGGCATTGGGTTTTGTCCAAAGACCCAGGACCAGTGGAAAGATCAGGGGCTACTCCCAGGCCTCTCTATGTAGCTAGGCTAGGGCAATGTTAACCTAAGGAGAGCACCAGGAAACTTGGAGTTAAGCCTGCCCAAAGCTTTGGAGGGAAGGAAACACAAGTAGAGTTAGTTCCTAGAGGGCTTATAAATAGGGAGCATAGCTCATAGCCCTGAAAAGCTGCAGGGCAATCTTCCTGAGGTGCAGGAGAGGGGGCAGGGCCACGCGCCCTGCTGAGGTCATTTCGAGGTAGGTGATTCACCAGGCATAGCCCCAGCACGGCACAGCCCCCACCCTACCCATGTGGACTTTCCTTTTTTCATGATTTGCCCAGGAGAGCCAATGGGAACCCAAACTCATGGGAATTTCCCTTTCAACAACCCCTGACTCAGAAAACAGCTACTTTTTCATCTTACTGAAATCTTTTTCCATCTGATTCCATCTTAAAAAATTAAGTCACAGTTTGGGCTCCAAATGTTTTCTTTTTCTTTAAAAGGGGCATTTGGAGGTGAGAGATGGTTTGCAGGTTAAGAGCACAGACTGCTCTTCCAGAGGACGGGGTTCAATTTCAGCACCCACATGGAATCTCACAACTGTTTGTTCCAGTCTCCAAGGGACCCACCATCTCTTCTGGCCTCCAAGGGCACCAGGCATGCAGACAAGACACCCATACACAGAAATAAAATTTAAACAAATAAACAAAACCTAAGGTGATATTTGTCGGGGCTTGCTTTGTATGATAAAATCTGTATGCAAACTCATTGCAAAGAACCTGGAAAGCAGAGCCAAAGAAGAAAAAATAAAAAATTATACATAATGTCACACCAGAGACCATCATTGGAGATCATAGTATGTTTTCTGTCTTTTGCCCATAAGTGTTGTTGTTTGTTTGTTCTGGCTTTCATTCATTTATAGTTACAAACTGTATATCCCTGGATGGTCTAAACTCACAGTGTAGACCAGAGTGGCCTAGAATTCACAGACATCCTCCTGTCTCAGTCTCCCAAGTGCTGACATTAAAGGTATGTACCACCATGTTCAGTCTACATTTTTAAAATCATAATTATGCATGCAAGTTCTCGAAAGTCTTTTGTTAAGAGTATGAAGGAGCTGGGTAGTAGGACACCTTTAATCTCTGTTTGAGGCCAGCCTGGTCTACAGAGTGAGTTCCGGGACAGGCTCTAAAGCCACACAGAGAAAACCCTGTCTTGAGAAAGAGAAAGAAAAGAAAAAGAGTATGAGGGGTACTGCAACGGTGGCTGACACAAAGAGGTGGAGGCAGAAGGGGCTTGAGAACATTCCTGGTCTACATATTGAGTTCTAGTACAGCCAGGGCCCAGTTTTTTAAAGACAAAAGAAGGAAAGAAACGAAGAAAAGGGGTGGAAGGAACACAGTCTGGCTTCAGCCAACTCAGTTTTGATTGCTAACTTCTACTGAAGACAGAGTTCTAGATTCCTAGTTGCTTAGCTAAATGCCTGTTGGTGGATGCTATGACTCATTTCCCTTGGCTCACTGAGTCCTCTAAACAACCCATTGAAAGAGATATTAGTAGCATGTCATTTTACAAAGGGAAACCGAGGTTCTGAGAAGAATAACATGCCACCAAGGACAGCTGGCTTATGGACTAGTTAGGGATGTGTTTAAACAACTTCCTGCCTCCACAGTTTGCTTTCCCCTTCGATGTAAGTTCTTAACCAAAAGCAGAACTTTTATTGATTGGTTGATTGATTGAATGATTGATTGATTGATTTGTGGATTCTATTATTATGCTCAGCTGATCTTCACCCTCTGAGCTGAAGAGATTTTGCCCAGAGTGGCTAAATTCAAGGCACAACCATGCCTGGCCAGGTGGGACTATTTTAATCAGACCAGAATATACTGGTTGAAAAAGGGATTACACTCCTTCTGACCTCCTACAACATTTCTCGCTTTTCCTAACATAGGAAGAAGGAAATAGAAGAAAGAGGTCAAAGATGTACTTCTAGCAAACACTGCCACAGGCTTGCCTGGGAACTGCTGCTGTTTCAGAGCCAGTTGTCAGCTGATGCTGTCCTTGGGATGAGGCAGCTACAGCTACAGATATTCATGCTTTTCTATTTTGTTTTGCTTTTTGTGTTTTAGAGATATGGTCTTGCTCAGCTCAGGCTGGCCTTGAACCCTTCTGCTTCTGTCTCTCTCACAGGATACAGGTATGCAATACCATGCTCAAGTTTATGTATGCCACAATAATTAAGAACTTCTACTCTGGACTTCAGGCACAGTGCTTGGTAGAGCCTCCTCGCTCCCTGTGTAACTTGTACAAAGCCAGAGCCTATGAAAAGTGGTAAAGTAGCAGCATAACTCATAAAAACAGACAGACAGACAGACAAACACACACACACACAGGGAGAAGGAGGAGAGAGGGGAGACAGAGAAAGAGAGAATAATGGCTCTGAATGAGAGTTTGAGAGATGGCTCATTTGTTATGAGTGCTAGCTACTTTTCCAGAGTTCAATTTCTAGAAGCCATGTGAGAGGGTTCACAACTAACTCCAGTTCTAGGGAATATGATACCCTTCTCTGCCATCCATAGCCACTATACTCACACATGGTATATGCTCACACAGACACATAAATATAAATAAACAATAAAAATAAACCTTGGGGCTGGGCATAGTGACCCATGCCTTTAATCTCAACATTCTGGAAGAAGAGGCTGGTGGATCTCTATGAGTTCAAGGCTAGCCTAGTCTATCTAGCAAGTCCCAGGCCAACCAGGATTACATTATGAGATCTTGTCTCAATAATAATAACAATACTATTTACAAAAAAGAAAAAAAAAAGTAGCCATATTTGGTAGGGCCACCGACAGTAAAAAGCGGGGTTAGAAGAGGACTTGGTTCAATCCAGACAGAAGAGGACTTGGGTCAATCCAGACAAAAGGAAATTCATGGAAGGACATGGGCAGCATGCATGCACTAGAGCAAAGGGAAGGCTAAAAGGGTCAGGCCAAAACGCCACGAGACACCCAGCAGTTCCAGAACATTCTTGGCAGCAGACGCTTGCAGTCTCTCCCGGTTGGTTGAATGAGAACACTCACAGCCCTCTGCTTGGGTAGAGTCCAGGACTCTACGAGTCAGATGTCAATCAGAGGCAGCCCATTGAGCCCAGAGTATCAAGCATGCTGCGGAAGCAAGAGGTCTTCATCCTGGCTCACCAGACAATACTAGAGAGTAACTGGCAACAGAGATGAACTTGAGACTGGGCCACCACTGATGATGGAAACCAAGCCCTACACATGCTAGGCAAGCACCTCTGTAAGGACTCAGGCATTGTGCTGGCCTGCCCCTGTCACCTGGCAGAATGCACTCAGGCAGTACTCTGGTCAGCCCAGGTTCCATGAGTACTAGTCTGCACCCAGGTGTAAAGGACCCCTTAAAAGACAGACTCCCTACCCACTTAAGGATCTCTTTTGGTTTCTTGCTCTTCTCCTCACCTCTTTTCCTCTTCGCTCCTTCGCTGTCTCTCTGTGTCTCTTTCCTCTTCCCCCTTCTCTAAATAAATCCTCTACTTAAGCTCTGTCTGGCCTGGCGTGTTATTCCCTCCACCAAGGTCACCCTTGCCTGCTACAGAACCTGCTATGCTCTTCCATGTGGTCGGGTCCCACTCCGGGACCATCCCTTCTTCCAGCTTTATCCCATAACTGTAACAAAACAATAGTCTCCACTGAGCTAGATGCCCAGCTCAGTTCCTGGTGCTTTTGGAGAGGAGAAAGCCTGACTATTGATACACAGACAATCCTTAGTCTAAAATCCCCTTTCCATCCATGTCTCTCGATGCTAAAGCGTTCTCTGAATCACAAACTTCTTGGACACTCAAGTCCTATACACCTACCTGCAAAGGTTAATTCAAGGACCAGAAGCTTTTCTACCACCTGGGAACTTGCTAGAACTGTGTATTGCACCATGGACAGAATAACCAATCTACACTGCAATAAGATCCCAAGTCTTCTAATGTACTTGAAGTTGCAGATTCTCTTACTGATACATTTTCCTTCTCTCTCAGCTGCTGTGGATTAATCCTTCTGTACTCTGGTGAGTATGTATTACTCTCATTAGCTAATAAAAAAGCTGATTGGCCTACCTAGCAAGGCAGAATAAGGCTAGGTAGAAAAGCCATGAAAAATGCTGGGGGAAGAAGGACACAGTCAGGAGACACAAGCCGGCCACCAAGGAAGCAAGACATACTAGAGGACAGGGCGGGCACCGACACATGTGGCAATACACAGATTAATAGAAATGCGTTAATTTCAGTTGTAAGAGCTAGTTAGTAACAAGCCTGAGCTATCGGCAGCATGTATAATTAATATAAGTCTCTGTGTGGTAACTTTGGAAGTGGCTGCTGGGTCAGGGAAATTCCTGTCTACACCCACTCTTCCCTTAAACAAACAAAACCCTGTTGATTGCATGGAGCACACTGTGCATGGGGGGCCAGCACCTGTGCTTTAGCTTTTATGTAAGACAGATTGAAATCTTTTTTAGATGTATGTATTTATGTGTTTTACTTGAATATATGCCTGTACTTTACATGCATGCTTGGTGACCATAGAGGTCAGAAGAAGGCATCAGACTACCTGGAACCAGAGTTAGAGACCATTGTGAGCTCCTTTGTGGGTGCTGGGAATTAAACATGGGGCCTCTGGAAGAGTAACACATGCCATCTTTCTAGTCCCATGGTATTTAAAAATTTTTAATTGTGTGTGTGTGTGTGTGTGTGTGTGTAGGTACCCTGAGTAGACCAGAGGCATCAGATCTCCTGGGAGCTGAAGTTACTACTATCTGGTGTGGATGCTGAGAACTGAGCTCTTGTAGAGAAATACATGCTCTTAACCACTAAGCACTCTTTCCAGACCACTTTGTCTGAACTGGTTCTCTTTTCCACCTTTCCATGGGTTCTGGAGGGACAGAACTGTGGTCACTAGGCTTGCAGGCATCTTTAACCGTTAAACAATCTTGCTGGCCCTCCACCTCTTTTACAGATCTGCCCATTCTCAAGCAGCTCTCTCAAGGAATCCCTCCTCTACATCCAAAGGGAGTGGAGAGCTGTGGATTGGAGGCTGTCTTTGGGGTGGGGGATGGGAGTGGGGGTGTGAGAGATAAGCTGAAAGGAAACTCCCAGACTAATGATTTCTGAACAAGAACAAAGACCCAGGTTGTCTTGAAAAGTTCGATGCAGGAGGAGTTGGCTATGGGTACAGGAGGAGTCTGAAATGATACAGGAGGGCTTCGGGTCAGCAGCATGGTCTGGCTCACAGAGTCTACCGGCTGCTGCAGCCACAGTAGAGGAACAAGAAAACGGCTTTACCAGGCTATGCAGGAATCTTCCAGCATCATTCCAAAGCCCTGCTGAAGTTTGCACAGGGGCCAGGTCTCAGGGCTGCTCTGTTCGCAAAGCAGACAGGGAGAATTACCCGGGAGGAGCTTAGGTCACGAGATGTAAAGCTTTCTGCTCCAAAATGATCAAGCGGAGGATGACTTGGGGGCGCTGGACTACCGGGTTACAGGTGTGTGCCACCACACCCAGGGTTTAGCCGTACTGGGTGTTATAATTTATTTTAAAATGGTGGGAAGGAGTCGCCAACACAATAGGGCTCACACATGGGAGGTTTATTGTAAAAGGAGAAGGGGGCAGAAAAGGGGCAGAGAAGGGGGCAGAGAGAGAGGTAAAGAAGGGGCTGGGGGTGGGGACAGAGACTGATCCCTGGGGATAAGAGTGGCAGACACAGAGAGACAGAGAAAGAGAGAGGAAGGAAGGGCAGAGAAGGAAGGAGAGGAGGAGACAGATACGACGCATGCACAATAATGGAAAAGCGGTAGAGTGTAGGTAAGGCCCACCCTTTATATGGGAAAGCTGAATGTGTACAGGTGAAGCCTTAGTGGCTACAGCTGAGACTGTATCCTGTCAGGACCCTATGGGCAGGCCAGTACATGCCTGAATACTAACACTGGGGATGGAGCCCAGGTCCATTCCAAAGTGCCCAGCAAGCCCCCTCTCCAACTGAGCTGCAGCCCCAACCTCTGAATACAGACTAGCTCTTGAGTCCAGGTACCAATCCATCTCTCATCATGCACAAGCAGCTCTCTCTGTCCCCCCTTGAGTCATTTCTCAGAACTTGGTGGCAGCCACTTGGCTGAAGGCAGAAGGAATGTCCATGCTGGTGACCACAGTCAGGGTGTGGTTGCATGAGTGATTGTAGTCAGTGACAGATTGTGGCCTTAGCTGCAGGTGTGGCTGTAACAGATGGGAAGGACCCAGACTTCCCTAGCCAGGCTTTAAACACTGGTAAAAGTTTGCTAAAGGCTGTTCCCTTACCGATGATTTTTTATTGTAAACACTCCTTTTAATGTTTATTTTTCCCTTAAGTAAGCTTAAGATGATGAGGTCAGTGATTTGACTTCTCACTGACAGCTACAACTCTTTCCCTGGTGCCCACCAATATCTTGAGCTGAGGACTATTAGCTATACAGTTCCCTGTTGGCAGCCAACTGAGCTGTCTTTCTGGCAGCCTCCCTTCACCCCTCCTTTTCTGAGCCCTCCACAAACACTTTATGGAAGCTACAATGCAAAACCATAGATGTTTGACATTGAAGCCCAGTCTATCTCCAGTAGGCACTGTCCAGTTAAGAAATCATTTTAAGTAGCTTGAACACACACACACACACACACACACACACACACACAGAGGTGTAGTGAGATAGTCCTTGTGGCACTGAGACCATGCCCATTGGGGGTGGGAGCCATGGAAGGAAGTGACCTAGGAAGGAGGTCGGAGGGTCGAGGGGGGCTGTAAGGCGCCTCTTTTCTGGCGTGACTGGGATAGGAGAGGATCGGGGTTGAATTTCCTGGTGTTCATCTGTCTAGGTTGTGTTATTTCTTCCCTGAATAAACATTCATTCGGCCTATTTGTTTATCCTGGATCCTTATTTTACCGCGATACAGAGGTGTGAGCTGAGTGTTACAGTGTTGTAAGCTACCTGATGTGGATGCTGGGAAGTTTCAGAAGAACAGTATGGCCTTAAACTGGAACCATCTC
Organism: Phodopus roborovskii; assembly: GCF_943737965.1. Lineage (NCBI taxonomy): Eukaryota > Metazoa > Chordata > Mammalia > Rodentia > Cricetidae > Phodopus > Phodopus roborovskii. The sequence continues at coordinate 11,459 of NW_026126580.1, read as the reverse complement.
TCCAGCCCCTCTTTTTGGTCTTAAATATTGGTGGAAGTCAGAACTGTGCTCATCCAGGCCGAGAGGAGTCCTCTCCTGCCATTTTCAGAGGAAGGTCCACAAACACAGTTCATTTGTGAAGGACTGCCCTGACCAGAGCAAACACTTGCCGGGCCCCCTCTCTGTCTCTGTTGTCACTTTTTGACAGGAGAGACTCTTTCAGGATGGCAGCATTGGCTCTAGGGAAAGGCTTCCTGGATTGCCTTTTGGGCCCAATTCTGATCCTAAGCTGAGGTATGCTAAGTAAGACAAGGGTTACAGGGTTGATGGAGGCCACAGTGGAAGGATCATAGGGCAGAGGAATAGAACAGTGGCTGTAATGAGAATAAAGCATTGGGAGTCTAGAAAGCATGTGGGGAAGAAAAAACAAGCAGCAGAGAAGATAGAGGGAAAGAGGATAATGAAAGTGGAGGAGAGAGGGAGGAGAGCCAAGCCTGAGGAAGAGAGGGGGCTTTTGAGAAGTCAGAGATGCAAAATGGAGCCAGGATGCTCTAAGTTCCAGGGAGATGTTAAGCCTTAGGGGCCAACACCCCACACATCAGGAATACTGTCATTACCAAGGACCAAGGAGAAACAGAGAAGGAGAGAGCTGTAGCACTAGTTGCTGCAGGGATGAAGGTCCTAACACCTGCTGGCCCACCTGAATGTTGTGACACCACAGGTACCTGCTGCTGCTTCTGGAAGCCAAGGATTACAATGGCTGCCAACAAGCAGCGACGCTGGTGATTCAAGCCTAGAGCAACACTCACAGCTATAATAAGCATTTGGCTGCTGAAGCTTGGAGGCCACTAGCTCAGGGCTCAGAGCTGTAAGCTTGGGAACTGCCAGTCCAGCCCTTCAGCCTTGAACACCAATGAGCCCAGAAGTGCCAGCTCTGGAGAGCTGCTTGCTTACTTATGACAGAGCAAAAGGGCTCCCAGCCAAGATTATCAAGAGTTGTGGCCAGTACAGGTGGCATGGCTACCCAGCCTCACACACTGGGAACATGAAGCACCACTACCTGGCCTCATCTCAGTGATCTAGGGGGATTGTGTTCCCCGTGTCAAATGTACAGCCAGCAGAGCCAAGAGGAAAAATACAGCAAAAGTGATGGCAGTAAAGGACCTACTTAGGTCATGGCCTCTGAGGACCCTGGGGAAAGGAGCAAGGAAGATGTCTCAGTTATGCACCTGGGTGTTTTCTGTTGCTGCTGGTGGTAGGAAGATCCTGCACAAGTATACCTGAGGCACCTGTGCCTTTTTGTTCAGAGGAGACCTGGACCTGCGTGAGTGTTGGAGGCCCTGACCCACCCACCCCAGTCTGAAACATGACCCACCCTGCACCTTTCCCATTGTTCAAACCTCCCTAGCAACATTGGGGTGTGGTAGGGGTGACTAGCACCCTGCCTTCTGCCTCCTCATACTTCCCTGTTCACAGAGTGGTCTCTTCCCTGCCATCAGCCAGAGCCAGCAATGTGGGCAGAGCACAGAGGGCTCCCAGCCTCAGTCCTCCCAAACAGGACACTCAGAATTCAGTTTCAGAGCTGGAAACTTGGTTGGTGGCCAAGGTGAGCAATGGTCGGGAAGGCTTTCAGGAAAAGACACGTGTTGTGCTCCTGGAAAAGGAGTATGATTTACATTTCTGCGACACTCTCCAGTTTCAAAAGCCACTCATAAATGCTACTACCTGAAGTTTTATTTTTAGATACTGTACCTTCAGAGAAAGGCATGTCTCTAAAACAAAAACAAAACAAAAAAACAAACAAACTCAAACCAGGGGGCACTTCGGGCTAGAAGGCAGAATCCAAAATATTAAAAAGAAATAATGATGAACTAACTAAACAAATAGGGTTTTTTGAAGAGGTCTGAGCCCTAGCACCAATAGACATCTGGAATCTCTTCATTAATGCAGACAGAGGCCTCTGACCATTCATTGGTCAATCACTCTCCAAGAAGATGCAAGTTATCTTATGTGATGCCTGAGTAGGGCTCTAGGGCAAGAGTTCTCAGGGACATGAGCCTCCACTGCTAAACAAGAGGTGATGTTCTGGCATCCAGAAGGGGAGGAGGCCAAGGATGAAATTAAACACACAAGGTGGTCAAGACAGGTAAAGAAACAGGGTGAGAGGCAGAGCTGACTAATGACTCCACTTAACAGATGTAGAAATGGGTACAGAGAGAGCCACTTCAAGACATGTAGACTTGGGGTTGTGGCATAGCTCAGCGGTAGAGTGCTTGCTCAGTATCCAAAAGGCTTTAGATCCAGTCCTCAGTAGCACAGGAATGTGCACATAGAGATCCCTAGGTATATGATCAAAGATAATAAGCAGAAAGGAACATGTACAAGAGCCTGAGGACAGTCACCCACACTTTGCAATGGAGAAGAGAAAGCATGGGAGTGCTCAAAGCCTCTGTCCCCTAGACTTTTCTGCTCAAAGGTCTTATTAATGCGGGTTGGTCATCCTAACTGAATCCATGTAGGCAGCAGGGCAGGGTGGTAGGTGTCTGGCCTCAGCCACTCCCGTGACTGTAGCACCCTCACACTTCCCTTTACTTCCTTCCTCTGAGGGTTTTCACCTGGTAACCTGCATTCTAACTTGGAAGGAGGTCTCCTGCCTTCACCCAGCTCATAATTTTGCGTTTAGTCACCCCAGTAAATTTTTGAAAGGATTACAAGGATTAGGAGGTGGGGTCTTGTTGGAGAAGGTGGTCACTGGGGGAGGCTTTGAGAAAACAAACCCTACAACAGGCTCAGCTTTCTCTCTCTCTTCTCTTTGCTATGGACCAGGATGTAGGTCTTAGATACTTCACCAGCACTATGCCATGCTCACTGCCATGCTGTTAAGGGACTAAGCCTCTGAAACTGAAGTCTCCAATTAAATGCTTTCTTCCATGAGAATTGCCTTGTTCATGGTGGCTCTTCACATCGATGGAAGAGTGACTAAGTCGCGTGATTCCAGGCTGGCCCTAACTGTCTGTCTAGTCCAGCTGACCAAGAACTTTTGATCCTCCTGCTTCTACTCCCACATGATAGATAAGATTACAGGTGTGCACCACCAACCATCACTGTGTTTATTGCATGCTGGAGAGGAATCCCAGGGGCTCTGTGCATATTAGGCAAGCACACTTCAGCTGATTCCAGCCCATTCACATTGTTTGTAGGGGAGAAAAGCCAAGGAGTGTCATTGAGTAAACATTGACTAATTTTCTATAAACTTTATACCTTCCAGTGCTCCACATTCTGAATGGAAAATACACACTAATACTGAAAAGCAGCTAATCTAACCGGAATGTTAAAGAAAAAGGAAAAGCCCACATGACAAGAGAAATGGATGCCTGCTGAAGGCAGGACCTCAGAAGGCTATGCTCCAAATAAAGCATGGGTAGGAGAAATAAATTGAGGGTGTTTTTTGTTTAAAGAAAAAAACAGCACTGTAACAATGAATACCAAGTTGCCACCCACCAACCCAGTTGAGCCTATCAGGAAATATTGCACAAAGGACTACAGAACAAGTGAGGAGTCCAGAGCTGAAGAGGCTGTGAATGTAGGGGTTGTGGCACAGTAGCTGCCTCTGCTCACCTCTGTGTTCACTAGGCTAGTGCCACATTTGTAAACCATCAGCAAAAAAAAGCCCCGCAGGTAACTTGAACCTGGGTTTGTGAAAGCTGTGCAGGTGGAGTTTACGAGGATTGCAGTGTGTGGCTGCAACTCCAGGGGGGATCACTGCCAATCCCTTGGCCCTTCCCCCTCGGCAGCAGAGGGGGTTTCATCTTCCCACCCCCAGAGGATCCCCTGTCACCAGAGCTTTGTCAGGTGCTTTGGTGGTCCACTTAAATTGTGCTTCCTCGTCACTTCCTAGCTCAAGGTTTGAGCCAGAGGCTCATTGTCCCAGGAAAGAGAGCAGAACAAAGAGGCCATTGATTGGCGTGAAAGTCGCCAAGCTGCCTTTCTTGACCTCTGCCAGGGACAAGGCCCTTGAAAGCCAGGCTCTTATGGAGAGGGAAAGGTATTTCTTAACTGCTCATTTCTCTCCTCACCAACTCGGATGGAAAGCTCTCAGGAGTTGTTCCCAATCAGCCACTCAACACCCCGCAAATCCATTTGTCTGCCCACACACAGTGCCTGGTGGGTTCTGGATGCTTTGGACCCGCGAGTGTTCAGGTACAGCTCTCTCCGGGTTCCAAATCCCAGAAGCCATCACACAGATGTTAAGTCTGTGGGCACTGTCCACATGGTATGAAAAGGGCCAGCTTTTTGTCAATGAGTTTTGTCATTTTGCAAGTGTGTGTGTGTGTTATAGTGTATGACCGCATACAGCATGTATACACAGGGAGTGCTCATTACATGTGCATGTTGTCCTCAAACATGCTAACACATACTAGGAGGGCAAAAAAAAAAAAAAAAAACCCAAGGTCAAATTCTAGAGAATGGAGATCTAGAAAATCAATTCATATGGGAATGTGGACAGAGGAAGTGGAAGGATCAAAGAAAGGATCCATCCCCAGGCAAGTGTGTAGTTGATGATGCTGGGCATCTGGCTTCTGACTTCTCAGCGCCCAGACTCTTTGCAGACCCTGTGCATCAGTGCACAGGCGGTAGAGGCTATAAGTAGAGGAGTCCAAGAAGATCTCTGTGCTATATGGCCTCATGATACATAGATGTCCAGAACTTCTCCTGGGCCTAGGAGGTGGGGCCAGGCAGGTGTGCCAAAGAGCTCTGGCTCGTGACAGAACCAACAGGCTGCCACAGGTAAGGAATGTAAGGCTAGGGCAAAGAATCTGGGATCTGGGTGCTGGCCAGGGGCTTGCACTACAGTCCCAGGGATGCCTGTAAGCAACTTAGAAGGCTCTCGCCTCCTGACTCATGCACGCAGTCCCAGGGGCTCATGGCTTGGCTCAAAAGGATTGGCTAGAGTTCAGCCTCTAATTGGAAGCCTGTGGGAAGAGCATAACCCACACCCAGCTATGGATGATTCCCATCCCCCAACATAGCTGCATAAAGCAATGCCAGCCAAGTATCCCTTAGGCTTCCCAGCACAGGAAGATGCTCTGCACCAGCATTGTTAGGGAGTTTCCAGAAGGGTCCTGATTCTTCTATTTCTTAGTCTCCCCTTTATAGAAGCACCACCCCACCAAGCCCAGTGTGGGGTGGAGAATCAGGGGTGGGGGTGGGGGGCTGATGGGTAGGGAGAACCAGGAGAGATGGGGCTCCTGCCATTCTACTACATAGTGTCAGAAGGACATCAGAGATGGCTGAGTTTGGGCAGGATAATTTATTCTCTCTATTCTGGGCAGAGACATGCTTGGAGAGAGAGATATGATGAGAAACTTCATTTCTTTGCATATCCAAGTACTAGTAGACAATAGTGAGTCTCTTCCCTCTTGCAGCCTCCCTGGGGAGGTACCAGTACCTCTGAGGCAGGCAGGCAACTGAGTATTGGCTATAACCATCCTAGCAGGAAAGGAAGCTTCCCAGGGAGCCTGGGTCTCCGGAGGCAATGCACCATATACTGGCATTTCCCTCAGAACGTCACGTGTCAACCTGGGAAAAGGGAAATACTGGCACCAATCTGACTATTCTGACTACCCTTCTATGGAGGAACATTTTTGAATGGTGACAAGGATATAGATCACTGATGGCAGGACCACACCCATATCAGGACTACTTAGCTATATGTACTCCAAACACCATATGGACTGCAATGATGGGGCAGGTATATATGCCATTACTTTATTTGTCCTTCACAAAAATAGCAATACTGAATAAGTCTCCTTATTCTGCTTCTCTTCTCACTGTGTTTAATTGAGGCTGGGTGGTCTTAGCCTGGCTTATTAGGTTCTGCTAGAGCCCAGGCTCAGACCCCAACTTTTTCACTGGTAACATTGCTCTAGAAACAGTCCTTGACTTGTTGATTCTGTGCTTCATGTTCAGAGAGCATTCACATATCCTCACATTTGGTCATCTGTAAATAATGACAACAGATGCCTAGTCCTTGCTGATGTCCTACCTCTGGGTCATACCAATGACAGGGATATATAGGAATGACCAGAGGGAAGAGAGCTCCCCTGTGGGCTGGGGAGGCCAAGAGACAGAGGAAATGCCTTGAGCCTGGAGTGTTCATGAATTTCAGAAGAAAAGAGATAGCCCTTCAGGACAGGGAGAGAGTGTGCTAATTACTCATTGCGGTCTAACAAATCGCTTCAATACTCAGCCATTTCAAACAAAAACTGTGACCTGTCTCCATTTGTGTGGGGTCAGGAACTTGTAATTGACTTGGGTAGGTTGTGGCTCTGGGCATCTCAGAGCTTGTACTCAATCGACTGTTGGTCTGAAGGCCAGAGTAGGGGCTGTCAGGCTCTAACTAAGCTTACTGTTGCTGAGGGTCAAATGCAGCACCTTACATCTGATCCAAGAGAGTGCTGCATGAAGATGAGGGCACCTGGATGACCTAGGCTGTAGTCACCACAATCATCCCATTGTCCCTTACTGATTTCATTGCTCAGCTCTACACATGCAACATGAACACCAAGAGATGGGGATCCCTAGGAGCACAATTGATGCTGGGGCCCCTCACTTGAGTATCCTAGGCCCAGAGGCAGAATTCGGGGGTGTGAAATGTGCAGGAAACAAGTTTGTCTGGAATGTTCTCTGCATTCTCTGTAGACTCCAGGTACAGTCCAGCCACTCTGATAGCAAGAGTAGTAAGCAATGGTATACATTTGAAGACATAAGTGTGTGCTGAATCTCAGAGCTGATTGTCAAGAAATTATTCCCCGTACGTGACACATGAATACACACACACAATGTGTGCATGTGTGTATGTTTATGTGTATATGTGTGTGCATGTGTATTATGTATATGTGCATTTGTGAATGTATATGAGTGTGTTTGTGTGTTATGTAAAGTATATGTGTGTGTCCCTGAGTGAGTAGAGATGAGCATAGGCTTACTTAACTATGCACATTTAGAGGCTAGATTGATGTCAGGATGCCTTTTATTACCTTTGACCTTATTTTTTAAAATAGATTTGTTAATTTGAGTTTATTTTTCAAAACAGGGTTTTTCATGTAACCTTGGCTGTCTTGAAATTTGTTCTGTATATTAGGTTGGCCTCAAACCACAGAGATCCACCTGCCTCGCCTCCTGAGTGCTGGGATTACAGGTGTGCATCACCACCACCCAGCAAGATTTGTTAATTTTTAATTATTGTTCATTTGTGTGTGTGCTGCATGAATTTATATGCCCCATGTCATGTGCAAGTGCCCAAGTCTGATCCTCTGAGACTGGATGGAGTTGCAGGCAGTTGTGGATCCACCCAATGGAACCTAAGGGCCCTGCCATTAGTGCTCCAACTGAGGGAGCCCTGTTCTGGCCTCTATCCTGATGGGTTTTTGGTTTGCTTGGTTGGTTTCATTTTTGTTTGAGGCAGGGTCTCCCACTGAACCTGGAACTTGCCATTTCGGTTAGATAGGCTGGCCAGCAAGCCTCAGGATCCACTGGTCTCTATCTCTGTCACCTGGGTCACAGGGCTTTACACGTGTGTTGAGATTCTGAATTCAAGCCTATGCTGGCACAGCAAGCATTTTACCCACTGAGCCATCTCTTTATTCCTCCTTCAAAAACATATTATTTCACTTAACATGTATGAGTGTTTTGCTTGTATGCATGCATGTATGACTTTACACACCAGGTGCCCAAGAAGGTCAGAAGACTGTGTTTGATTCCCCGGAACTGGAGTTACAGATGGCTGTGAGCCACCATGTGGGTGTGGGGAAGGAAAGCCAAGTCTTCCATCAGAGTGGCAAGTGTTCTCCACCCACCCCTGAGCCGTATCACTAGGCCCGCTGTGTAGGACTGTAGGATTACATTTTAAAAACATTACAGAGAAAAGAAAGGAAATTACTATTAAATAACTTAGAAAAAATTCACTTTCCTCTTTTTTTTACTTACCAGGCACTTCTTCTCTTTTTCCTTTCTTTTCTTTTCTTTTGTGGTTGTTCTATTTATTTTCCTTTTATTAAAAGTGGTTCATGGCTTAAGTATAGTTTCTGGAAAGTCAGAAATGTGGACATTTTCCAGAGTTGCCTGTTTTTCTGTCTGACACCTAACTCCAAAGAACTAACGGAGAATGGAACTGAGCTGCCTACCTGGAGCGGGGTCTCTGACACAAAGTGATGAGCAACTGGGGCTGGGCCACTGAAAGGCCAACTTCAGCCTTCCACCAAAGCTATACTATAGGCAGCTCTGCCTGAGTTTCAGAGTCAACAACTGATTTTCTACTCTCACTCTGTAGTCCCGGGGATGCTAGCCTTGTCTCCATAGGTAATATGCCTTTATACCTTCCTTATTGACTTCTGAACAGGGTTTTCTACAGCCCTGGCCAGCCTCATAGCCAGGGGTGAGTTTGATTCTTGATCCTCCTGCCTCCAGCTCTCAAGTGCTGGGATTACAGGTTTATACCACCACAATTGGCTCAGATGTTTTAGTCTCATCACCTGAAATTGGCTCAGAGGTGCTGTTAGCAAACAGAACAATTTCTGCACCTGTAACCCGAGTTCTCAGCGAGTGCCCAGACACTGTGACCCACTCAGCCCTCCTACATGGACCTTGTGTTCTGGCCAGTATGGGAAAGCAATACTGACTTAAAATTTCACTGTCAGGAATCTGTCTAAAGGGAAGTTCGTTATCTGTGTCTCGTGTGGGTTTTGTCTTACATGGTTTGAGTCAACCAGATTAAGACACCGAAGGAGCAGATATGAGTCCATAGACTCTGGCCGACTGGAGGATGTCCAGAATCACTCACTTTTTGTATATCTCTGTGATCGCTTCTTTTCTGCATTGACACAACAAATAAATGTCATCTTGGGTCAGGTATTGTGGCATACATCTGTGATCCCAAAATTCAGAAAACTGAGGCAGGAGGATTGCAAGGTCTGAGTCAGACTGGGCTACTTAGTCAGACATCCAGGGGCTGGGGGGTGGGTGGGTGGGGAGTCTAGTGCTGGGCTTATAGCTTGGTTTTAGCTTGGGTTTGTTAAGTGCTTGCTCTGCTGCATGGACTAGTTTTCTCCTGGGTGGATCCCAGCACCGTGTGAACTGGGTTGAACTAGGTGTGGTAGTGTCCATCTGTAATCACAGCACATATAAGAAGGATGCAAGAAGATCAGGTATTCAAGATTGGTCCTCCTCCTCCCTCCCCTTTCTCTCCCTCCCTCCTGTTCTATTTCTAGCTTGTTCTTGTACGATTTTAGCACACACAAACAATAGTCAGCCTCACTTACATTATTTCAGCAGCCTGGAGGCAGGTTCTGGTTTGATCCCCATTTCACAGATGAGGAAACTGAAGCCCCCAAAAAGTCCAGATGCTTGCTGACAAACCAAATGGCACAAGCTGATCAGCTAGTGTTAGTAAATACTGGCCAGGCCGTGGGATTGGAATCCTGCCATTGGAAACTCCCAGCAGTGCTGGGCCTGTGCCAGCTGCAGCTCCGGCTTTAGTTGCCTATGGAGTCTGTTTTGACATGACCAGAACTGCAAACTTAGTTGTAGCGCTCTGAACTGAAACTGCAAACTGCAAAGAAGGAAAGCCGTAACAGCTTGAGACCTGCTTTCAGGCCTCAAGCATGAGGCAAGGAATAAGTCGTCGAAATGAGGGAGCCAGCTGGATCTAGAAAGAACTTGGTGAGGAGGGTGAGGGCAACTAACTTAATTGGATGATTATTTCAATCATCTAATTAAGAAAGATTACTAGCTGAACAAAGATGGAGAGGGCCTCCAAGGTGATTAGAAGAAATAAAATAAATGCTGATTTGTGGGCATGGCCCATGGCAAAATTGGGAGGTCGAGGGGCTCCCAGTTAGTAGCTCAGCACTTTGGACAATTAGTCTCTGAGGGTCCCTTGGTTTTCCTCCTGTTGGAAAGCCAATTCTGTCTTCCATCTTGGTGACTGTTGGAGACTCAAGTGGTCACAGAGCCTTTTTCCTCCCCTCTTCTTCCTTCCTTTTCTCTTTCCTATCTGGTTGTTTTTGTCCTATTTTAGTTAACTGAGCAAAACAAAACAAACAAAACCATAAACAAAAAATTGAGTTGAAAGCCAACATCTCCTTCCTAGTTTATTCAGGACAGAGATTATAATTACTGCCTCTAGCTCTGGTTTAGCCTCTATATCTACTGAAAAAAAAAAGCAAGCCAAGCACGGTGGCAGAAGCCTTTAATCCCAGCACTTGGGAGGCTGAGGCAGGAGGATCTCAAGGCCAACCTGGTCTACAAAGTGAGTTCAAAGAGACCAGGCTACATAGAGAGATCCTTGTCTTCCCTGTACCACTTGCACTCTCATTTTCTCTCTACATAAATCTATATAACATATAGCGATAGATAGAGATATTTATATATGTGCATATGTAGCTTAACTTAAAAGCTAAGGACTTCACATATAAGTTCAACTCTCCAGCTTCTGGAGAATCAGACCTGACAACACAGCATTGAACTTCTTTAACACACAGAGGCCTGCAACAGTCCATCAGAACAGACGCCCTCCGTGAGCCCTACCAGTGGATACATCCTCAGATCCCAGCAGGGGAGGAGGGGGGCTTCTACCCTTTAGATGGGTCATCTGTGCCCTGGTCCCAGGGTCTCCACTTTTCCTTTTGTCACCTATTTATCATCACACTTGTTGGACTTGCGGTAAGAATGGGGGAGACTCTCTCAGCTGGCTTCTGTCACTTAGGTCTGGCCCCAGGTGGCTTTGAGCTTTGCCGCCTTGGGTTAAGGAGCCTAGAGCCTTTATATTTTGTATAAAGTTACCCTAGCATTAAGGGAGAAACTTCACTGGGCAACATACTACTACAGAGGGGTATAGAGGATCTGTGGAGAGATGCTTTAAGAGCACATATTGCTCTAGCAGAGGACCTGAGTTCTGTTCCCAGCATACAGACCAGGTTGCTCTCGACCTGAGACTCTGGCTCCAGAGGGCTCTGATGTCTGGACCCTTGAAGGAACTGACAAACAAGAAATACTCTCATATAGACATACACACGTTAAAAAAAAAAAAAAAAATCTAGGCCAAGGGTTGGGTAGCTCTGGATTCAAATCTAGATAGTAATTTATTTTATTTACTTAAAATACTTTAAATTAATGGGGGGAGTTAGTAGGAGTGCTGCACTCACAGCAAGGACAGAGGTCAGAGGGCACCTTTCTCTCCTTCTACCAAGGGCCTTAGGGATGGAATCCAGATCTTGAGTCTGTGACAGTCTTGGTTTTTGCCAGGCTTCATTTTTGTTGTTTTAAGAGAGTCACATTGTAGACCCTGCAGTCTAGAATTCATTATATAGTCTACGCTGGCCTGGAACCCATGGCAATCCTCCTGGCTCAACTAGGCTTGAACCACTATACTTGGTTGAATAAAAGTTTTATTAGTTTCTCAACAAATCCCTGATTAAATC